>NC_052354.1:52128859-52209664 GCF_009727055.1 Benincasa hispida
TCCATTCTCCCCCTGAGCAACAAACCCTGGTGGTTGCTCCATATACATCTCTTCTTGAAGATCATCATGAAGAAATGCATTTTTAATATCAAGCTGATGTAAAGGCCAATGATTGATTGAAGCTAATGAAATAAACAACCTCACAGATGTCATTTTTGCTACAGGAGAAAAAGTATCAGCATAGTCAATGCCACAAGTTTGTGCGTAGCCTTTCGCTACGAGGCGTGTTTTTAACCGAGCAACAGAACCATCAAGATTGACTTTAACTGCAAACACCCATTTGCAACCGATAGCCTTCTTTCCTGCAGGGAGAGAAACTAAATCCCAAGTACAATTATCGTCTAAGGCAGTCATCTCCTCCACCATTGTGGCACACCAACCAAGATGAGACAAAGACTCATGAACAGTTTTCGGGATGGATACAGACTCTAAGGATGCAATGAATGAACATGTGGAAGGTGACAAATGGTTATATGAAATAAAAAAGGAAATAGGATGAGCACAAGTACGTTTACCTTTACGAAGAGCAATAGGAAGATCATCACCCATTTCTGGATCCAATGACGAAGAAGACTCTGGTACAGGGCATGGAATTGAAGGTTGTCGTCGAGTATAGACCTTGACGACGGGAGGAAGAGATGAATCAGGAAGAGTAGAGGTAGCCACAGGAAGAGATGAATCAGAAAGAGGATCGTAAGGAGAAATAACTGTGTAGACAAGGAAATCATCCTCTAATTCCTTATGCTCCCCCTGACTCTTATTCGAAGAGAAAGACGGTGATGAGAAAAATGGGGTATGTTAAAAAAAGGTGATATCAGGAGAGAATAAATATTTATTAAGATTAGGACAATAACATCGATACTCCTTTTGGACACGGGAATAACCAAGGAAAATATATTTTAAGGACTTTGGATCCAGCTTGGTATGCTGAGGCCGAACATCCCGAACAAAGCAGGTACAACCAAATATTTTGGGTTGAATGGGAAACAAATGTTGCTTGGGGCATAAAGTACGGAAAGCTATCTCACCCTTAAGAATGGAAGAGGGTATGCGATTTTTTAAGAAACAAGTTGTGGAAACAGCATCAGCCCAAAAGGATTTTGGAACATGCATCTGAAACATCAAAGCTCTGGCTGTCTCAAGGAGATGACGATTCTTTCGTTCTGCAACTCCAATGATGGAGTATCAACACAAGAAGATTGATGAAGAATGCCATGGGCATCTAAATAAGACTTGAGTGTATGAGAGAAATATTCTTTAGCATTATCACTCCGTAGGATTTTAAGAATACCACTAAACTGAGTTTGAATTTCGGCATGGAAGTTACAAAAATGAGAAAGTAACTCAGAACAACTTTTCATTAAATATAACCACGTAACACAAGAATAGTCATCGACAAATGTAACAAAATACCTAAACCTTCCTTTGAACTCAACAAGACAAGGACCCCAAACATCAGAATGGACTAATTCAAAAGAAGCACTAGCTCGTTTATTGACTCGAGGACACGAACTCAACCGATGAAATTTAGCAAACTGACATGACTCACAATCGAAAGAAGACAAATGTTGAAGTTGTGGACAAAGACTCTTCAACACAGAGATAGACGGATGACCCAAACGACAATGCTCTTCAAAGGGAGACGACACGCTAGAGCATGTGATGGCCGTAGGTGTTTGTGGTTCAAAGATGTAAAGACCTCTAACTTCCCGCCCTTTACCAATAGTCTGTTTCATCGTAAGATCCTGAATAAGCAATAACCAAGAAAAAAGGAGACACAACAATGAAGATCACGAGTGAGTTTACTGACCGAAATCAAATTAAACGAGAAATTTGGTAAATTTAAAACTGATGACAATGAAATTGATTCAGTGAGATGGACAGTTCCAGATCCTAAAACAAGAGTGGAGGTTCCATCAGCTATAGTGACATTAGGTGACGAGGTAGATGTACAAAGGGTAGAGAATAATCCATTTTGACGTGGAGGAAAGAAGGCATTTAGAAATGTTACCTGTCTCAACGATGGTCGTAATGGGAGTAGAAGATGATGCCCTCAATGACTCTTGATACTGCTGAAATTTAGCAAACTCCCCTGCAGAAATCGTAATTGACTTGTCAAGATTATCAGGAGTAGAGGTGACATGTGCAGAGGGTGATAGCATCCTCTGACCCTTATTCAGCAATCTTCTGCATTCACGTTTTGTATGGCCAGGTTTATGGCAATAATAGTAAACAGCACCTCCTGGATTTGATCTCTATGAATAGCAGTTGGATCCATTCAACTTGTGTTCAGTTGCTTTTGACACCATAGGAACAATCTCAGACATTACTGGCTTCTTATCAGTCATTACCTCAAAAAGTAGACACCGGACAGCAAAGAATCAAACCTTAATTTACCGAAGAGATGTCTACACAAGCAATGGGTATATCTATATATCCCAAACAAACACACCACCAAGAAGACCCAACAATACTGAGGAAAACTCACTGAAGACAGACGAAAAACGGCGGCGCACGTGCCTACACGCGCCGGCGCATGGACGGACAATAGGCTAGAACAGGCGGCGCGTGAGCCTCACGCACTGGTCAGATGGCAATCGGACTTTGGGGGTTTTGTAGATCAGCGGCTGGGCTTCTCTTTGGAATGGGCGGTGTCGAAAAAACAGCCCTTTTTTTTCCGGCGGCGACTAACGACGACGAACGAACCGAAGACGGCGACTGTGAGTAAACTCACCTCTCCACAAAATCCTAAATGTATCACAAATAGGTTCTAAATTCTCAAACCCTAAGGTTCACAAAATCCCTAAGTTTATTTAGAGAGCTCTGATACCATGTAAAACTCTTAGGTTTGAGAAAGAATCAGAATGCTTTATTCATTCACCAAAGATATGAATATATACAAGTGTACAAAGCATAGAAAAGGAAAATATCACAAAATATTTACCATAATGGAAAATCCTAATTATAGAATAACAGGATTAATGCAGTCAAAGCTCCTCTTGCTGAATTATGCTTTGAAAGAAATCAGAGAGTTTTTCATGAAAAGTATCTTCAATGGTTCGACCATTTCGAAGTAGCAAGGCTCAATCCTTCCGCTTGATATTCTCTATCCAAACCTTTTGCAAATTTTTCCATTCAAGACATTTGTCTGAACTGGAGCTTTTATTTCTTTACAATAAACTTTGTCTTAGCATCATTTTGTTAGATACTTTTGTGCTGCTCTTGTTTGTATTTTTATTTTCCACTTCTTATTTGCTTTGTTTCATTGTATTTTTTCTTTGTATTTTTTATCATAAAACTCTTTTCATTATATTAATGAAAAGTTCTGATTCCTTCCAAAAAAAAAAACTCAAGAATAATGAACTCAAAAAGAGGCACTTGTTATGACCCGTGTTTGCTTTGTCTGAATAAGTGTCCAGTATTCTTTTTTGCCATCTGGAAACCATGCTTTTACTTTCAATAACACGACTTTATCTTTTTATAACAACAGCCAAAAAGAATGAATTTCATTCACTGGAAATTTTGTTTCTGGATTGCCAATTTTCAGGTCTAAAGGAATATGTTTTAGCAAATCCCGCTCTAAATTTTGAAACCCTGCCCACTGTTGTCCGTTCAAAAATCTCAGATGTCTCCACTACGAACAGTGACTATGATGATGAAGTGCATGATGAATTTTATGATGCAATTGCTGCTGATTCATCATCTTCGGAAGAAGATAGTGATAATGATAAAGAACTTGGCAATAAGGTAGTTCTCTTCTTCATTTGAATTAGATTTAGGTTCATTTCTTAATCCCTAACTAATCATTCGTCAAGATCTTGAAATTTTACATCCAGAAGTTCGCTTGCCCCTTTTATAAGAAACGAGAAATATATTATGTACTGAAGGCCAAAAATACAGCTCAAAAGGCGAGGGGGAAGAGAGAATTTTAAATGCTTATTTACTGACTTTCTATTACAGGAATTAAAAGTGAAGCTGAAAAATGTGTCATGGGCTATAGCAGGCTTTTCTTTGAAGCGGTCATCAGGTTTGTCTTTACATATTACCTTATATTCTAAAAGGTGAAACTCAATATTACGAAAACAAGTTGCTTACAAACTCATTCCATCTACTGCAATTTTTTCCCCACAAGAAACTATAAGCTAGAAACTTTTGATGGTGATTTTTATGAAATGATACAGATTTCATGATTGACTTCTTTTTCCTCTTCCTTTTGTAAAAAATACAGCCCTAAGTATAATGGTATGTGCCTACTCCGTAAGTAAGGACTATATACAGAAAGCAAATGTAGGAGGAGACTAAGGCTTAGTTTGGGTACTGTAACTATTAAAATAATTTCTGTATTAGACTAATGTTTAGTGAATTTCAATTTTAGACATGAAAAGAAAGGATAAGTGGAAAATTTTAGAAGTTTGTTGGTAAGTCAAGGTGTTTGATCTCAAAAGCTTCTGTTTACCCATTTTTACAAATCAATGTAAATGAAAATGTGATTTTATTTAAATTAACATAGCACAAATTTTATCAAACACTAATAATAGTTAAAATTTCTCCCATAATTACTTGTAACGTCTAAAAAATTCGAACAGAGCCTGGCAGTGAAGAAATTAAAGAGGGAAAGAAAATTGAGAGTAGAAACAGGAAAAATAGAAAGGGAAAAATAAAAGAAGGGGAAATATTTTATTTTATTTTAACAAGAAACAATAATTTATTAAAAATGAAAGAGTAAAAGTACAAGCTACCAAAGGCTGCCAGAAGTAGACTTCGGACAAAAAAATAAAACAGCATCAAAGAACTAGAATAAAAATAAGACATGAAACCCTTACAATAAAGCCCCTCACTTATTACAAATATCATTATGTTAGTAACCCTCAAATATCGTTGATGAAAAAAGAGGAAATTGTTATAGGTGCCGACGGGAGGATACTTACAAAAGAAAAGAAAAGGAAATATGTTGGTGGTTGGCCTAAGCCGACTCCAAAACTCTCATGTTGAGTTGAAAATGTTTGTTAGGCCAAATTTAGACTTATGATCTTCATGAGCTCTTCTGTGGGGAGATTGGGTGAGTTTGTCAGCAATTTGCCTCTGGATGGGAACATGGATTAGGGATATAATTTTACCTTCAGCTTTTTCCTCCATGAAATGTTGGTCTATGTCCACATGTTTCATACAACTATGGTTGAATTCATTTCTATACTTGTTTTAGCTTGTTTGTCACACACTTAGACAGCATGTGTGCATGTCTATCTACACAGATATAAGGGTACACATATCCATACATCGTAAACATACTTATGTTTGTGTGTGCCCATGCACGTTTTGGCATGCGTACATACATGTTCAGACAAAGGCACTGCTATTTTGAATTGATCAAGGACAATAGTAAAGAGTGGTAGTTTAGCATATCAATAGAGATAATGATTTTTGGAACTCTAAACTGCTCAAGTGTGCTGCAAATGAAGCTTGCCTCCCATTACATTTCTCCCAATAGATGTGCTTTGTGTAAAAGGAATTGGGAGGATCTCCAACACCTTCTTTTCGATTGCGTTTATGCTCAAAACTATTGGGTATCACTCTTCAAGTACTTCAACTTAAGCTGGCCTTTTGGGGTAGCATTCAGAGATAACGTCCAGCAGCTAATAGTAGGTCTAAACCTTAAGAAATCTCATCAAATTTTGTGGGTCAATGTTGTTAAGGCATGTTATCTGAGTTGTGGTTTGAATGGAACCAAAGAATCTTCCAAGACAAGAAAATTCCATAGCTTACAAGGTTCGAAGCAGCCAAGCTTAAAGCCTCACTATGGAGCTCTCTCACAAGCACCTTCGCAGATTACTCTAGTCAGGAAATCAGCTTGAATTGGCATGCCTTTCTCTCTCCGGCATTTTGAAGCCTCCCTTCCAAAGGGTTTTAGCTACCATTGTTTTATTTTGTTCTTAGGTTGTCTTGTTTTTTATTTTGTCCCCCACTGGCAGATTGTCTCTCTTTGTAATATTATGAAACCTTGTATTTTCATTTGCTGCTAGTATTCGGAAGTGACAAGGGTGCTAAGGGAGTGTCAACCTAGTTGAGATGTCCTGGTGCACCTGTTGGTCCTATTTGTATCCTTGTATTTTAAGCATTAGTCTCATTTCATTTTCTTAATGAATAAAGAGACTTGTTTCCATTTCAAAAAAATATATATAGAGAGAGAGATTAGGTCATGGTTATTTGTTCAAAACCTATTTTACATGTATTTTCCATTTAATTGAAAAAATACTTGGTAATAAATGATTGATCATCATGGTTGCAGCTGTTGATGCTAATAAGGAATTAGATCCTAGTGTTGCTCCTATCATCTTGGAGACAAGCGAGTTTCATGGTTCTTTGCAGAAAGGAAGGGATGACAAGGATACAAACTGTTGGACTTCTCCTAGTGGAGCGGGATTCATGATAAGGGGGAAAAATTACCTCAAGGACAACTCTAAGGTGGGTTTCTTTCTCATGTGAATTTAGAAAGATATAAGTTCAGTTCAAAGAATCACTAGTTACTAGTTACATTTGTGCACACACATCTACTACTTTGGATTTTGATGTTTCCATATTTGCTACTTTTGCAACTTTGATATAGTGTAAAGACCTTCGTGATCATCTAAGTTGCTGTGGGTTTAAATTCCTTATCATTTTGATTGTGGTTGTATGTGAATCTTAACAATTGTATATTATATGATAATAAATATTTTTAATATTATTCTAGGAGAATTTTCCATCTAGGTATTATGTTTTTAATGTTTATGTTTGATTTTTAAGATTTTGCATTTAAATTGACGCCACTTTTTGATTATTTCTTTCATGTTCTATTTAGGCTCGAATTAGGAAAGTGCTGGTTTATTATCTTGTATCACTTTGTTTGTACATGATTCATGGAATGCTTCCTTAATTTTCTAGTTCTTAAAGATGTAAGACAAGCCAAAGAAAGAAAATTTGATGGGGTGACCTCAATAGGATTATAGATGAAGAGAGCTTTTTTATTAGCTCGTAATGATGACCTTCATGCATCTAGAAGGTCAGATGCCAATAACCCCAGGGTCTTCCTCATAGAGCTCGAATTCTAAAGAAGAGAGAGAATAAAGAAAAAGGAGCCTGATGACCTTGAAAAGATTGATCCGTCTCGGCCTAGCACTTAGGAAAGCCCAAGGCCTGTGAGCTTTTACATGGTTATAAAAATTAGTCAGTTTTCCAAAACGATTGAAAGAAGTGAAAGTTGGGTGTATCCGAAAGGTTTCTACTCACATTGGCCTTTTTTCTTCCTCTGCCTTTTTTTTTTCTTTTTTAAAAGTTTTATTTAAGCTTATTTAAAAAAAAAAAAAAAAAAAAAAAAAAAAAAAAACAAAGTGAGAAGGAGATAGGTAAAGCATGAAGTCCTATGAAGCACAAATACGGTCTTTAAGACTAAATGAAATTACAAAAGAAGGGGGAGTCCTAAGGAGAGACTACAAAAGACGTTTCTAATTTTAAAGGCTAAATAGCCAAAATGAATTTAGCTCAACTGGCATAGTGTTTGTGCTATCAACCTCGAAGTCAAAGGTTCAATTCTCCCACCCCACATATTGTCAAAGAATTTGAAAAACAGCAATTCAGCCTATAGACTAAATGAGAAAATTCTTCAAGAATCTAACCGAAGATCTGGAATGCATGAGATAGATTCTTTATGTCTAGATAATTAATACGGAAAAAGAGATTAGAAAGGGAATAACCTATAAATTATCCAAAATCAACCTAATTCATCCTACATCAATTCTATCTCTCCCAAAAAAAAGACTTGTCTCGAGTCTTAAAAAGGAAAAGAAAATGAAAGAATTCTCCAAGAATTTAACTCAAGATCTTTATTAGAATGCAAATTGTACGATCCATGAGGGAATTTCTCTATTTTTATAGAATTAATACACAAAAGGAGAATAAAAAGAGATTAACCTAGCAATTACCCAAAATTAACCTAATCCTCCCTACAACAGAAAGCCAAACAAAATGACTTGAAGGACGAAGGACTAGGATGTTGAAGACATTAGCACAAAAAGGGAAGAGACAAACTCTCGAAGAAATAAACTTTTATTGAGAAAATATAAAGATGGACACTTTGGAGAGAAGACTCTCTCACTCTCTCAAAACTCAATCACTATTTACTCACCTTTTCTTACTTTTCTTCTTACCTTATGGAGAGTACACAGTCCCTATTTGTCTTTCTTCTTTACCAACTGGACTTCTTTCATGTAACTCACCAATTTTACTAATCTTAATAAGTACAATAAAAACATGCTGACTATATCAAAAGAAAATAATGTCAGAGATGATTGTCCTTAGCTCATGCCTTATGATATGCTATAGACATAGACCATATGATATGATCTCTTTCAGGTAATGGGAGGAGATCCTCTTCTCAAGCTCATAGCAGTAGATTGGTTCAAAGTCGATAAAAGCTTTGATGGCATTGCATTGCATCCCCGGAATTTAGTTCAGGTATTTTCACTTGCATTTTTTGCATACATGAATGGTAGAAACTCCTAACAAAGTCTATAGTGTACTGTACTCCTAATCACCATATTTTTCCGTTACCAAAAGCTGCATGTTGCCCTTGATGCCCATCAGTTTTCTAGTTGAATTTACATGATGTAATTGAAGGAAGATAGGAGCTCTGACTGATTGTCTTGTTAAGTATTTTCTGCTTAGCAATTGTCTGTTTCTATAACATCATTTTTGAAAGGGTCAATTAGAGAATCATGTAATTTTTGTTGCGCTTGGGAAAAGGTTCATTATCTTAAACACACCATAAAGCTAGATGACTGCATTTTTGTTACTGTGCTATTAAATCACAACTAAAACCAAAGGTTTGAGCTGATGAATTACGTTAAATTTAGTTATATTAATACTTTAACGCTTCTCACTTTGGGCTTAGGAGAAAGACCATCTACCAATAAGAAAAAAGTAAAAGTAAAAATTAACCTAAATATAGACGGATGAAAATAGAAAACGAGAAACGAACACATAGTTTACGTGGAAAACCCTAGAATAGGGAGAAAAAACTACGATTGAGACTTATTTTTATTATTGGTTTGATACACAAAGTACAAGAGAACGGGCCAAATAAATAGACAATGAGAAGTCCTAGGATACAAGAAATTATGAAACAACCCCTAGGTTAATATGCTATTTTTTACACTCTCCCTCAAGTTGGGGCGTAAATATCAATAAGGCCCAACTTGCTGACACAATAATCAAAGCTTCGTCCGAGCATCCCCTTTGTGAGCACATCTGCAACTTGCTGACTTGAAGGAACATAGGGAATGCATATACTTCCATTGTCCAGTCTTTCCTTGATGAAATGTCTGTCAATCTCAACATGTTTGGTTCTGTCATGCTGAACTGGATTATTTGCAATACTTATTGCTGCCTTATTGTTACAAAACAGTTTCATCGGAAGCTCGCTATCTTGATGAAGATCTGACAAAACTTTCGTCAACCAGATTTTTTCATATATCCCTAAACTCATGGTCCGATATTCAGCCTCAACACTACTTCTGGCCACAATTCCCTATTTTTTGCTTCTCCACGTCACTAGATTACCCCAAACAAACGTGCAATACCCAGATGTTGACTTTCTATCAACAACAGACCCTGCCCAATCAGAATTAGTGTAAGCTTCAATGCATCGTTTATCGGACTTCTTGAATATCAAGCCCTTACCAAGGGTTCCTTTTAAATATCGTAGAATGTGCTCAACTGCGGTCATATGTTCCTCATAAGGAGCCAGCATAAACTGACTGACAATGCTAACTACATAGGATATGTCAGGTCTCGTGTGAGATAAGTAGATCAATTTCCCAACCAATCGCTAATACCTCTCTTTGTTGACAGGGACACTATTACCTGTATTACTAAGTTTTGAATTATACTCAACTGGGGTATCAACAGGTTTACAACCGGTCATTCCTGTTTCCTTGAGTAAGTCAACAGTGTACTTCCGTTGGGACACTGAAATCCCTTCCTTTGATCGAGCTACTTCCATTCCAAGGAAATATCTCAACTTCCCAAGGTCTTTAATCTCGAATTCTTTGGCCATCTTTGCTTTAAGTCTCATAATTTCATCATCATCATCACCAGAAAGCACAATATCATCGACATACACAATGAGAACTGCAATCTTCCTTGAAGTTGACTTCTTTGTAAATAGTGTGTGATCTGAGTGCCCTTGGGTATATTCTTGTCCTTTGACAAAGGTGGTAAATCTGTCAAACCAAGCCCTCAAAGACTGTTTCAACCCATATAGCGACTTTCTCAGTCGGCACACCTGGTGTTTGAATTAACTCTCAAAACTGAGGAAGACTCATGTAGACTTCCTCTTCAAGTTCCCCATTAAGAAACGCATTCTTTACATCCAGTTGATGAAGAAGCCAATCCTTGTTTATTGCAACTAACAGTAATACCCGGATAGTATTCAACTTAGCACGGGGGAGAATATCTCGGAGTGGTCCACACCAAAGGTTTGAGTAAAGCCTTTGGCAACCAACTTAGCCTTGTATCGGTCAATCGTTCCATCAGACTTATACTTTATAGTAAAGACCCATTTGCACCCAATTGTCTTGTGCCCTTCAGGTAGAATCACTTGATCCCACGTTCCATTTTTCTCAAGTGCCCTCATTTCTTCCATGACTGCAGCCTTCCATTCAGGAGTTTCCATTGCAGCTTGTATGCTACTCAGTACCATCCCTGTATCTAGACTGGTGGTAAAGGCCTTAAACTCGGGTGATAGGTTACTATATGTCATGTAATTGTGCATAGGGTATTTCGTACATGATCGAGTGCCTTTTCTCAGGGCTATAAGGGAGATCGAGAGATGCATCACGATCTTCCATCCTGTCAAGTTTCCCACTGTGATTGATCGTCTGCTCAATAGGGGTTTCACCTTTAGAGGTCCCCTCCATATCATCACCATCTCTAGTGTCATACTCATTTTCCGGAATTGTTTCCTGATCATTATTCTCAGTTGTCTCTCCATCTGCCATGGTGGTGCTGTCAGCACCTTCTTTGCCTTTTTTCTCTCTGCAACCGTTAGTCTTAGCACAAGTATCAATATCATTAGTTTCAGGAAAACTTGTACCTGATGTTGGTTCTGATTCATGGACCGAAGCTGGAGATGCAACAGGTGGCGCTGTTTCCTTCTGATTCATGGTAGGCAGGATAGGGCTGACATGTTCGGGAATAAGGGATGTCTCTAAGGGAATTGCATATGTGTACCAGTTAGTCTCTTCACTAAAGTTCTCCCCCTGAAGATGGCTAACGGGAAAGAACGGTTGATTCTCAAGAAAGGTGATATCCATGGAAACAAAATATTTGTAAGATGACGGGTGATAACACTTATACCCATGCTGGTGGAGAGGATACCCAACAAAGACATATTTTTTAGCACGAGGGGTGAATTTCGTGGGGTTTGGACCATGGGAATAAATAAAGGCAACACAACCAAATACCCGAAGTGGAACATCTGAGATTAAACGAGTGGTTGGATATGACTCTTTAAAACAATCCAACGGATTTTGAAAGTTGAGGACTCGAGAAGGCATCCGATTGATTAAGTGGACGGCAGTGAGAATAGCATCCCCCCATAGGTAAGATGGAAGAGATGTGGACAACATTAAGGAACGGACGACTTCCACCAATTGACGATTTTTCCTCTCGGCTACTCCATTCTGTTGAGGAGTGTAAGCACACGAGCTTTGGTGGATAATCCCTTTAGATGTGAGGAAGTCCCGAAAAGAGGCGTTAAAGAACTCCCGCCTATTGTCACTGCTCAGAAACCCAATTTTCGCATTAAATTGGGTTTCCAAAGTAGTATAGAATTGTTGGAATACTGACAACACCTCGGACTTATCAGTGAGAAGAAAGACCCAAGTAAGCTGAGTGTGGTCGTCTATAAAGGTGACAAACCAGCGTTTCTCTATGGAGGTGATGGTTGGTGAGGGACCCCAGACATCACTATGAACTAAGGTGAAGGGTCTGGACGGTTTGTAGGGCTGAGAGTGAAAGGAGACACGACTCTGTTTGGCACGAATACAAATATCACAGTTTAAAGAAGATATATTAATATTGCGAATAAATGTGGAAACAAATATTTCATGTATTGAAAATTTAGATGTCCTAAGCAAAAATGCCACAACATAAAGTCATTATCAGAATTAGAAAAATTTAAAGAAACGAGACTAGTCCTATAAATATTTCTAGAAGAAGTATCATCAGTCAGGAAGTAGAGCCCCTATCGTGTCGGGCAGTGTCAATCGTCGTCCCCAAGCTCAGATCCTGAAATAAAACAGAGTCGGGTGAAAAAACTGCCTGACAACTCAGATCTCTTGTAATTTTACTGATAGATAATAAATTATATGATATCTTAGGAACATGTAACACATCATGTAGTATCAAACCCTCAAACGGAGACAGATGTCCCTTCTCTGCTACAGGGGCAAACGACTCATCTGAAATTCTAATTCGTTCATTACCAGCACTCGAACAATATGAAAGAAATTGATCAAATGAGCCAGTAAGATTATCTGTAGCCCCTGAGTCAACAATCCAGGGCTTTTTACCCTTAATGCTAA
The DNA here is from genome assembly GCF_009727055.1 of Benincasa hispida. Classification (NCBI taxonomy): domain Eukaryota; kingdom Viridiplantae; phylum Streptophyta; class Magnoliopsida; order Cucurbitales; family Cucurbitaceae; genus Benincasa; species Benincasa hispida. The sequence continues at coordinate 52,141,480 of NC_052354.1, forward strand.
TAAAGCCAAAAGACTTAATTGTATCTGACTGTGCAATGGCAATGACCCCAACTGCACGTAGATTGGTCTTATTGTCTGCTGGAGGTTGATTATGAGAATTCTCATTCGTCGAGTCACTCACTAGGGCACATCCAGGGTTTGATTTGTCATGTGATTGGCAATGTCTACCGTTCGGAGGTCGTCCATGTAGCTTCCAACACTGGTCTTTTGTATGCCACGGCTTTTTGCAGTGCTCACAGACAGGAGTGGGTTTCTTATCGCCATCGAAGCCAGACGATTTTGTAGCAAAGGCTGCAGCCTCAGTGGAAGTGCTACCTGGGTTGTTCATAGCACTCGATCCGTCCTCTTCCAGCCGTATTTCTAAGCTTACTTCCATGAGAGAGGGTATAGGCCGTTGGCCCAATATTCGACTTCGAACAACATCGTATTTAGAGTTCAATCCAGCTAAGAAGTCATAGACCCGATCAGCTTCCTCAATCTTCAAATACTGAGCCCTGTCTTGTGCACAATTCCAAACTATTTCTCGACAAAGATCCATCTCTTGCCATAGCAGGGATAGTTTATTAAAGTAGGAAGTTACATCCATGATCCCTTGTTTGCATTCGTGGACCTGGTTGTGTAAAGTGTATAGTCGAGACGCATTCTGCCTTTTCGAGTAGAGCTTCTACACAGCATTCCAAATATCCTTGGCGGTTGCAGCATACAGTAATGGTCTGCCAATTTGGGTTTCCATACTGTTAACAAGAACTGACCGTAGCAAGGAGTCTTCCCCTTTTCAGATACGCTCCTAAGGATCACCCAGTTCAGGTTTTGGTATCTCCCCCCTTAAGTACCCGAACTTATGTCTCCCTTCTAATGCCATTCTGATTGATTGAGACCATGAAAAATAATTCTGGCCATTCAACTTTTCTCCAATGATGAATCCTGTAGAATTGCCCATCGAGCCAGACAAATAATTCGTATTGGGTAAAACAGAGAAAGAGTCTATCGGATTCTCAGAGTAGAATTTTGTTTGTGGGTTCGCGCCACGAACTATTCCAAAGTTTGCTACTTGTTATTGGAAATAGGGGAAACGATGCCGAATCTCGCCAGGGCATTGGGAGCTCGGCACGGCTGGACCTTTCTGTTCATCGAGAATCAGCCTTATTACAGGATGGAAGAAGTCACCCGAGGGAGCCCAACCCCGAATCTCAACCGGCATGGAAGGAACCGAAGGGACAGAGGGAACTGAATCGGCTCGGCTAAACAGAGATCCCACGAACGACGGGTTACTGGGCTCGGCCCGACTGGAGATCCTGACCGGATGTTGCAACTGAAAGGAGTGTCCATCGGCTAGGGTTTGTGCCAGAACCATCTAAAAACGTCCATTGACAAGGGTTTGCGCAGGTGGGAGCTGCGATCGAAAGTGTCCAGCCACGATCTCTGGGTACGACTCATCGGCTGGACTCGACGTGGTCTACTGAGGAGTGGCTCCGGTCGGCTGGGCTTCAAGTATTGAACGGCTCTAACCACTGATCAGCGCTCCGATCTGGGATAGACGACTCGGTTGGCCTTCGGACGGCTGTCTGACATGAACGGTGGCTGGAATAAGATGAGGCAGCGCGACTTGGAGGTAACGCTCGACGGCTGCCTGGACAGTTGCTGTGATATAGACGTTTGCGGCTCCATTGATCCCCATGGTGACTGCTGAAGAAGACTGTGGTTGATTCTCGTCGATGACGCCTAGGGTTTCGTCCCCTTGCTCTGATACCATGATGAAAATAGAAAACGAGAAACGAACACACAGTTTACGTGGAAAACCTTAGAATAGGAAGAAAAAACCATGATTGAGACTTATTTTTATTATTGGTTTGATACATAAAGTACAAGAGAACAGGCCAAATAAATTGACAATGGGAAGCCCTAGGGTACAAGAAATTACGAAAGAACCCCTAGGCTAATATGCTATTTTCGACATAGACAATTAATACTATTGAAAGATAAGGAAAAGAAGAAGACAAAGTTCACGTGGAAAACCCTAGGTCAGAGAGAAAAAACCACGATAGAGAATTTTATTAATTTTGTCACACTTACACAGCACCCCAGACCCAGATATGATAGACCCAAGTCTAAAACTGTAGAGTAGTAGACACATTGTAAAAAGACAGAAACGTCCTTAAGGCAAATACACCATATTTCAACACTCCCCCTCAAGTTGGGGCGTAGATATCAATAAGACCCAACTTGCTAACACAAGTATCAAAGCTCTGTCTTGGTAACCCTTTGGTGAGAACATTAGCAATGTGTTGGCTTGAAGGAATGTAAGGAATACAAATACTGCCACCGTCCAGTTTTTCTTTGATAAAGTGCCTATCAATCTCCACATGTTTGGTTCTATCATGTTGCACAGGATTGTTGGCAATACTAATAGCAACATTATAATCACACTAAAGTTTCATGGGACCATGACTGTCCTAATGAAGATCGGACAGAATCTTTTTCAACCATATTTCTTCACATATTTTCAGACTCATAGCTTTGTATTCTGCTTCAGTGCTACTCCTAGCAACAACACCTTGTTTCTTACTTCGCCAGGTAACCAGATTTCCCCACACAAAGGTACAGTACCCTGAAGTATATTTTTTATCTGTTACAGAACCTGCCCAATCCGAGTCATTCTAGGCCTCAATGCACCTTTTGTCATGTTTCCTGAACATTGAGCCTTTTCCAGGGGTAGACTTCAAATACCTCAGAATCTGAGTAACAACTTCCATGTGTCTCTTATAAGGAGCCTGCATGAACTAACTAACCATACTAACAACATATGATATATCGGGTCTGGTGTGAGACAGGTAAATCAGTTTTCCCACGAGACATCGATACGTCTCTTTATTTACAGGAACACCTTCAGCAGGATCACCCAACTTGCTATTAACTTCCACAGGCGTATCAGCAAGTTTACACCCAGTCATTTCTGTTTCTTTCAACAAGTCCAGAGTATACTTCCGTTGAAAGACGGATATTCCTTCTTTTGATCTCGCTACCTCCATCCCAAGAAAATATCTCAGATTGCTAAGATCTTTGATCTCAAATTCATCTGCCATCCTTCCGTTTTAATTTCACAATCTCAGCTTTATCGTCACCTGACAAAACAATATCATCAATCTAGACAATCAGAACAACTACCTTCCCTGATGTCGATCTCTTAGTAAACAAGGTATGATCAGAATGCCCTTGAACAAACCCTTGGGACTTAACAAATGTAGTGAATCTATCGAACCAAGCTCTTGGAGATTGCTTTAAGCCATATAGGGATTTCTTCAGTCTATAGACTCGACTACCAAAACGTGCTTCAAAACCTGAAGGAAGGCTCATGTAGACCTCTTCTTCTAACTCACTATTTAGGAACGCATTCTTTACATCCAGTTGATGTAAGGGTCAGTCTCTGTTAACAGCAACTAAAAGAAGAAGTCGAATTGTGTTTAGCTTCACCACTGGAGAGAAGGTTCCCGAGTAATCAACCCCATATGTCTGAGTAAACCCTTTCGCAACCAGTCTGGCCTTGTACCTATCAAGAGTCCCATCAGACTTATACTTAACAATGAACACTTACTTGCACCCGACGGTTTTATGACCTTTAGGAAGTGCAACCAAATCCCAAGTTTTATTTGTTTCAAGTACTCTCATCTCTTCCATAACTATAGCTCTCCACTCGGGAATTTTCATGGCCTTATGCACACTAGTAGGTATCATTACAGTATCTAGGTTGGTAGTGAAAGCCTTAAACCTCAAAGATAAGTTACTATAAGACAAGAAACTCTGCATAGAATGCTTGGTACACGATCTAATTCCTTTTTGTAGGGCGATTGGCAAATCAAGGGTAGCATCATAATCACCAGTTTTTTCTAACTACTCATTAGCATAAGATTGGTGACGAGGCCCACGCTCGTCCTTCTGTTGCAAGCTTTCAGTCTCCTGAGTACCTTCTGGTAACTCATTACTATCCACGGCCTCGACCTCATCTGAATTCTTCTCATTAACCACATCACCCCCAACACACTCATTTTTATTTTCAGACACATCATCAGAAACAGAGGTACCTTGAGCTGGTGTCGGTTCCGACTCTTGGACAATTTTCGGTGGAGCAACATGGAGAACTATTTCCTTTCTAAGATTCTTCCCGTAGTAGGTTATCCAAGGCACCTGTTTCATAGGAAGGACAGGGTCATTTGTATCTAGGATAGGCTCAGGGAAAAGGTCTATAGGAAAAGAATATGTGGATGTGTTAGCCTCTTCACTAATGGTCTCCCCCTAAAGAGGACTAATAGGGAAAAAAGGTTTATCCTCGAGAAATGTGACGTCCATAGTGACAAAGTACTTCTTGGAGGACAAATGAAATACTTATAGCCCCATTGATGAAGAGGATAGCCAACAAACACAAACTTTTGATCACGAGGAGCAAACTTAGTTTGGTGAGGACCGTGGTTATGAACAAAAGCAATACACCCTAACACCCAAAGGGGAACATTTGAAAAAGAAATGTGGATAAAACACTCAAGGGGTATTTGGAATTTAAGAACACGAGAGGACATTCAATTGATGAGGTGAGTTGCAGTGAGTACAACATCCCCCCACAGATACGAGGGTAAAGATTTAGGAATCATGAGAGATCGAGCAACCTCAATAAGATGGTGATTTTTCCATTCAGCCACCTCATTTTTTTTGGGAGTATAAGCACACGAATTTTGATGGACGATACCTTTCGACGTCAAAAACTCACGAAGGGTATGATTAACAAATTCCCGTCCATGTCACTCTAAAGAAAGACAATTTTAGCATTAAACTGGGTTTCGACGGTAGTGTAAAATTGTTGAAAAACATACGTCACTTCAGATTTATCAGTAAGAAGAAACACCCATGTAAGATAGGTGTGATCATCAATAAAAGTGACAAACCAACGCTTGTCAGACACAATCGTGACGTTGGAAGGACCCCATACATCACTATGTATCAAATGGAAAGGTTGGGAAGGTTTATAAGGCTTAAAAGCAAAGGTAACCTGGGCTGTTTTGCACGTATACAGACATCACAAGACAAAGAAGAAACATCCACATTATAAAATAAATGGGGAAACAAGTACTTCATATATTGAAAGCTTGGATGTCCAAGTCAAAAGTGCCATAACAAATAATGTTTTTTCAGAAACAATAAACGACGATAACAAACTAGTCCTAGACAAATTCCTAAAGTTCATCAGAAAGGAAATAGAGGCCCCTATCGTGTCGGGCAGTACCAATCGTCGTCCCCAAGCTCAAGTCTTAAAAAAAACATCTGGTGAGAAAATAAATCTGCAGTTTAAATCTTTGATTATTTTACTTATAGATAGCAGATTGTAAGAAATCTTCGGCACGTGCAACACATTCTGGAAAACCAATCCCCAAAATGGAGACAAATGACCTTTCCCCGCAACGGGAGCAAAGGACTCATCTGCAATTCGAATTCTCTCATTTCCAACACTCGGAGAACAGGAGAAGAATTGATCAGATGATCCAGTTAAATGATCGGTCACTCCTGAGTCTAGTATCCATGATTCATTTCCCTCAATAAAGAAGTTAAAGGATTGAGGAGTACCTGATTGGACGATAGTACCGATCCCAACAGTACCTGAGTCAGTTGGATTGATCACCTGAGATTGTGACGTAGCATCAACAGATTCACTCACGAGAGCTCGACCAAACTTTGACTTGTCATTCGAAGGGCGACGTTTGCCATTTTGAGGTCCACCATGTAGTTTCCAACATGGATCCTTCGTTTACCACGGCTTTTTGCAGTGCTCACATATTGGAGGGGATTTACCATTCTGCTTGTCATTATCAGACCCAGAGGACTTGACCCCAAAAGCAGTAGAGTCTACAGTAGTAACCACGAAACTGTTCATAGCACTTGTCCTATCCTCCTCTAATTGAACCTTAGAGCAAACCTCCATAAGAGACTGTATCGGCCTTTGCCCCAGTATTTGTCTCCGGACAGTGTCAAATTTTGAGTTCAAGCTAGCCAAAAAGTCGTAAACACGGTCAGTTTCCTCAATCTTCAAATACTGGACCCCCCCACCCCCCACCCCCTTGAGCAATTCCAGACAATCACGACACAAGTCCATCTCCTGCCGCAGTAGAGACAATTTATTGAAGTAGGATGTTATGTCCATGGTCCCTTGCTTGCATTTTTTCCGCAACGTATATAGACGTGAAGCGTTCTGCCTTTTCAAATACAGTTTCTGGATTGACTCCCAAATATCCCAAGCAGTAGCAGAATAGAGCAGGGGCTTTCCGATTTAAGGTTCCATGCTCTTAATCAGTATTGAACAGAGAAGAGAGTCCTCTCCCTTCCAGGCACATCCCTGAGGATCCCCAGGGTTTAGTCTCGGTATCTCACCAGTCAGATATCCGAACTCATGTCACCCCTCAAAGACCATTTTAACCGATTGAGACCAGGAGAAATAATTCTGGCCATTCGTTTCTCTCCTATGATTATTCCTGTAGAATTTCCCACAGATGCAGATAAAATATTTGCAACAGGTAAATTAGGGAAAACTGTTACCGGATTTTCCACATATAACGACAGACTAAAAGGTAAGTCTGGATTAGGGTTCATCTGAAGATTGGACGTGGTCCCAAAGATCACCCCAAGCACTACAATCTGTTGTTAGAAACTAGCAATTTGTTGTTGAATTCCAATCGATGAAAAACCCAGTGGTCCAGAACTTCCGTGACTGATTGACCCGCTTGGAACAGAGGTTGTAGGGTGCTGCCTGATCGGAACAGAAGAGGAATATTGACCAGTAGGCTCGACGGCACGGATTTGAGGCTGGAAAGGAGGTTGCAGGTGCTGCGGCTGGTGTTTTAGACGAGTCGCGACCTGGAGACCGTTGGGGAAGATAGACACCGTGCTAAAACTCGTCAAAGGAAGAATCGGAGCCGCGCTAGAAAATGGATCGGACGCACTGGGGTGACGCCCGAATGGATCGGCATTGTAGCTGGGAGTGATCGACGGCATGCTGGAGATCTGGATCGGCTGGTACGCGATCGGCGGCACACTGGAGGTCTGGAACAGCTGATGTGCGATTGATGTGCGATCGACGGCTGAACCGACTGGGCTCTACCGGTCTGATCTCCGAACGAAAGGCTAGATCTGGTGCGGTGCGGTTGGGCTGATCCCAATCAGTTGCTGTGACTGTATTGGGTTGAGAATCGATCGGAGATACCGATTGATGGTGGCCTGAATCACAACGGTCGTTGTTGCTTCTGGCGTTGTTCCATCCCCTGCTAAAGTTGATTGAATTTCTTCAATCTGACCTAGGGTTTCATCACCTTGCTCTAATACCATATTGAAAGATAAGGAAAAGAAGTTTAGGACAAGGTCTACATGGAAAACCCTAGGTTAGGGAGAAAAAAACCACGATAGAGAATTTTATTAATTTTGTCACACTTACACAGCACCCCAGACTCAGATATAAATAGCCCAAGTCTAAAACCCTAGAGCAGTAGACACATTGTAAAAAGACATAAATGCCCTCAGGGCAAATACACCATATTTCAACAAATACACAGCTAATATTTACAATTTGAAAATAAATTCAACACTCTCCCCAAAACTTGTTTAAAGATGTCTTTCATAGCTTGTCAATTAGTTTGTCAAATTTTGAAAAGACCTTTAGTTGAAATACTAACTTGTCTAACTATGTGCTACATCTATCTTGCCATCAAATTACTTACATCCTTGCCAAATCATTACCGAGAACAACTTGTTGAATTCGACTCTAAGATTGACTTGTATTCTATATACAATCCAACTTGAAGAGTTTAGAATTGTATTATTTAAATAGATTATTATGCTGTTTTGATTACATATTAGTCTTTTAATTTTTTTTAGCTATTAGTTAATATCCTTTCCTTTCCTAATTAGCTTCCTTTTCTATAATAATATCTGTTCTATTATAGTTATTTACCCATTATTAAGTCCTTTGTCGAATAACAAAACTATTTGTCGTAAAATTACATTAAGAATAACTATTTCATTTCCAATATCAGTCACAAGCTGGAAAGAAAGTTCCGTTCATGCTTGTCATTAATCTCCAGGTATGTGCAATCATCTACAATTCTACATTGATGGTTGAAGTTAGTTTATACTATTTTATATTTTTTGTAATTGTAAACTTTGTTCTATAGCAGTAAGACGACAAACATGCATAGTATATGTTTATTTCTGAGCTTTGTAGGTATTAGACATTATAATCTCAAGAGTTGAGTAGAGTGGTAAAGAGGGTATTAGCTACAGCCTACAGTCAAATGGTTATATAGCTCAATATATTTCAAAGGCTTGGATATTCATCTAGTGGTAGCTTGCATACTTCTTTTGATTTAATTTTCTTTTCATGCCCCATTTACGCATCGTTAAATAAATCCAACATGAAAGTTTTCCCAAGATTGAATTCTTCTTACAAGAGCTCAGTCACGAAGGTGTGCATTAGCACCTACGATGGGTGCAAAGAAGATCTTCACTCACTTTATCTCCAAGTAGGCGTGCCATGTGCGATGTGGAGGAAGAACCTTAGGGACTCTTGTTCCTATCTTGCTCTTTTGCTAGCAAATACTGTTCCTGCATCTTGGAGGCTTTCAATTGGTCTTGTGTTTTTTTTTCCTTAAAAAAATAAGGTTACGAAAGTTTTCATTAAGAGAATAAAAGGAGGCCTATCTAAGAAATTCAATAATAAAAAAAATAAACACAACCCATGAAGCAATAGAACAATAACAAAGAAACTTAAAATTCCAACATTAGGATGGCACAATAAAACATGCTAGCCACAATAAATATCTTGGATTGAAAACTCTTCAAACTTGTTGGATAGAGAACACCATGAATAAGACTTTAGATGAGTGAGTCAAAACAAGCATAAGAAGATTGAGCAGAATTTTGAGAAACACATCGATTTCTTTCCAGCCAAAGCTCGAAGAGAATGACCTTAACAGTATTGACCAAAAGTAAATATGCTTTGCGAATTCCATTGAATACCACATAAAAGTTTAAGCCCATTTGCCTTACAAGAATTAGAAAATACCTATGGAAGAGTGAAGACATCAAATAACAGAAATCAAATGCTTAGGATGTGATTGAGAGATTCTCCTTCCTTGAAACATGAAGGACAAATTGATGGCATAAGACATTGTGACAGGTTCTTTTTCTGCAAAAATTTCAGCCGAACTGAGAGTTCCATTAAGCATAATCCTATATGTGTCCCTTAATATGCGTGATCTCACTGCCTTTTACCTATTGGGTCGCCCATTTGAAAATCAGAAAAAGATCCTATGGTTTTAATTGCTAGAGAGAAATATATGCACCTCTGACGGTGCTATGACATCTTTGGCTCTTTTATTGATCCAGTTCTATTTATGGCTTCATAATGGTGTACGTACATGCATCTTTTGTAGATTGTAGTCTTCACACTCCCATGGCCTATCGGTGAAGGTTTTTGTACCCGACAGCTAGGCGGCCTTGCCCTCCCCTCTTGTAATATTTCATATATTAATGAAATATGTTTCTTCTAATAAATAAATAAATGAAATAAAAGTAAACAAATAAATAAAAATCACTTTTAATGAAGTGATGTTAGGAGATGCAAGAATGATGTTCATGGCAGTTTAATATAGACTTTATTTCTTTGTAGAAAAATATTATGTCTGTTATAATTCTATAGTTAGGGTTTTCCATTCTTGTAAATATTTTGTGATATTTTCCTTTTCTATGCTATGTACACTTGTATATATTCATATCTTTGGTGAATAATAGAGCATTCTGATTCTTTCTCAAACCTAAGAGTTTTACATGTTATCAGAGCTCTCTAAACAAACTTAGGGTTTTGTGAATCTTAGGGTTTGAGAATTTAGAACCCGTTTGTGATACGTTTAGGGTTTTGTGGAGAGGTGAGTTTACACTTTTGCTCACAATCGCCGTCTTTGGTTCGTTCGCTGTCGTTAGCAGCAGCCGCCGCTGCCGAAAAAAAAAAGGAGAAAAAAAAAAGCTATTTTTTTGACACCGTCCAGTCCAACGAGGAGCCTAGCTGCCGATCTATAAAACCCCAAAGTCCGAACCCCATCTGACCAGTGTGTGAGGCTCACGCGCTGATTGTTCCAACTTGCCATCCGTCCACGCGCCAGCGTGTGCGCCATCATTTTTGGTTCGTCTTCTGTGGGTTTCTTTAGTGTTGTTGACTCATCTTGTTGGTGTGTTTGTTTGGGATATATAGATATTCTCACTACTTGTAAAGACATCTCTTCGGTAAATTAGGGTTTGATTCTCTGCTGTCCAATGTCTATTTTTTGAGGTCATGGCGGATAAGAAACCAGTAGTCATGTCTGAGATTGTTCCTATGGTGTCAAAAGTAACCGAACACAAGTTGAATGGATCCAACTACTATTCATAGAGATCAAATGTCCGCCACTTTATCAGGAGCATGGAGATGGATGATCACATCACAGAAGAGCCACCGATTGATGCTAATAAGAAGATTTGGTGGCAGGAAAATTCAAGGATGCTTCTACAAATCAAGAATTCTATTGACTGTGAAATTGTTGAACTAGTAAATCACTGCGAATCAGTCAAGGAACTATTGGAATATCTGGATTTCCTTTATTCAGGGAAAGAGAATATTAATAGAGTGTTTGATGTTTGTAAGACTCTATCAACTTGATCAAGGAGAAAAATCTCTTACAAGCTACTTTATGGAGGTTAAAAATACATGCGCGGAATTCAATGCCTTGATGCCAATCAGCACGGATCCAAAAGTTCTAATGGCTCAATGTGAAAAGTTGTTTATCATGAGCTTTTTAGTAGGTCTTGCACCTAAATATGAGATGGCCAAAGATCAAGTATTGTCAAGCTCAAATATCTCATCATTGGAAGAAGCTTACACTCGAATACTTCGTACTGAAAAGACACAAGCAGTTACATCATCCGATTCTAGTAGTGCTTTGATTGGGCGCACAAATGATTATAGAGGTAATAAGGGGGTTGAATCAAATAGCTCCAAAGGTCATCCCAATAACCAAAGATCAAATCCATGAGGTGTTGTTTGCTATTATTGTCATAAATCTTGGCCAATACGAAGCGTGAATGCAGAAAAATTTGCTGAATAAAGGGTCAGAGGATGCATCACTCTCTGCACATTGTCCGCCTCTACTCCTGAATAATTCTTGAACCAGAGTCCAATTACGATTCTCTACGAGAGAGGAGTTTTGCTAAATTTCAGACAGTATCAGAGAGTCATGAGGGCAATCATCTTCTACTCCCATTAGGCCATCGCAGAAGAGCAGTAACATTTTAATGCCTTCTTTCCTCCACGTCAAAATGGGTCATTGACTCTGCAGCTCTACAAGTCATATGACAAGTAACCCCAGTTTATTCTCTACCTTTGTATATCTACCTCTTCACCTAATGTCACTATAAACTGATGGAACCCCACTCCTATTTTTAGGAAGGAAACCGTCCATCTTACTGAAATCAATTTGCTTTTGTCATCAGTTTTAAAATTTACCCACATTTTCTCGTTTAATTTGATTATTCGGGTCAGTAAACTTCACTCGTGATTTTCATTGTTGCGTTTCTTTTTTTTCCTTGTTTATTTGCTTATTTCAGGAATCTTAAGACGAAACAGACTATTGGTAACAGGGCGTGAATTTGGAGTCTTTACAGCTTTTGAAACCACAAACACCTACGGCTATCACATGCTCAAGCGTGTCGTCTCCCTTTGAAGAGCATTGTCGTTTGGGTCATCCGTCTAATCTCTTGTTGAAGGGTATTCGTCTCACACTTCAACATTTGTCTTCTTTATATTGTGAGTCGTGTCAGTTTGCTAGATTTCATCATTTGAATTTGTATCATCGAGTCAATAAACGAGCTAGTGCCTGCCTTTGAATTAGTCCATTCTGATGTTTAGGGTCCATGTCTTGTTGAGTCCAAAGGAGGGTTTAGGTATTTTGTTACATTTTTCGATGACATATTCTCGTGTTACATGGTTATATTTAATGAAAAGTCGTTCTGAGTTACTTTCTCATTTTCGTAACTTCCATGCTGAAATTCAAACTCATTTAGTGGTGCTCTTAAAACCCTACGGAGTGATAATGCTAAGGAATATTTCTCTCATACACTCAAGTCTTATTTAGATGCCCATAGCATTTCTTATCAATCTTCTTGTGTCGATACCTGCCATCTCAAAAATGAGGGTTGCAGAACGAAAGAATCGTCATCTCCTTGAGATAGCCAGAGTTTGATGTTTCATATGCGCATGTTCTACAAATCCTTTTGGGCTGATGTTGTTTCCATAGCTTTGTTTTCTTAATAAATCGCATGCCTTTTTCCATTCTTTAAGGGTGAGATACCTCTTTTTTGTACTTTATGCCCCAAGCAACATTTTGTTTCCCATTCACCACCCAAATATTGTTGTACCTGCTTTGTTTCGGGATGTTCGGGCCTCAGCATACCAAGCTGGATCCAAAGTCCTTAAAATGTTTTTCCTTGGTATTCCCGTGTCCAAAAGGGGTATCAGTGTTATTAGTCCTAGTCTAAAATAAATATTTCGTCTCTCCTAATATTCACGTTTTTTTAACATACCCATTTTTTCATCAACATCATCTCTCTGAATAAGAGTCAGTGGGAGCATAAGGAATAGAGATAATTTCCTGTCTACACAGTTATTTTCCCTCTCGATCCTCTTCCTTGATTCATACTCTACTGTGGCTACCTCTACTCTTCCACCCATCGTTAAGGTCTATACTCGACGACAACCTCCTTCAGTTCCATGCCCTGTACCAGAGTCTTCTTCGTCATTGGATCCAGAAACGAGTGATGATCTTCCTATTGCTCTTTGTAAAGGTAAACGTACATGTGCTCATCCTATTTCCTCTTTTGTTTCATATAACCATTTGTCACCTTCCACATGTTTATTTATTGCATCCTTAGAGTCTGTATCCATCCCTAAAATTGTTCATGAGGCTTTGTCTCATCCTGGTTAGTGTGTCGCAATGGTGAAGGAGATGACTGCCTTAGATGATAATTGTACTTGGGATTTAGTTTCTCTCCCTGCAGGAAAGAAGGCTATCAGTTGCAAATGGTTGTTTGCAGTTAAAGTCAATCCTGATGGTTCTGTTGCTCGGTTAAAAGCGCGCCTTGTAGCGAAAGGCTACGCACAAACTTATGGCGTTGACTATGTTGATACTTTTTCTCTTGTAGCAAAAATGGCATCTGTGCAGTTGTTTATTTTATTAGCTTCAATCAATCATTGGCCTTTACATCAGCTTGATATTAAAAATGCATTTCTTCACAGTGATCTTCAAGAAGAGGTGTATATGGAGCAACCATCAGGGTTTGTTGCTCAGGGGGAGAATGGAATGGTGTGTCGCCTTCGTAAATCCTTGTATGGATTAAAGCAAAGCCCACGAGCTTGGTTTGGTAAATTTAATCAAGTGATTGAAAGCTTTGGAATGCAGAAGAGCATGTCAGATCATTTAGTCTTTTTTAAGAGATCTGAGGGTGGTGTCATCTTGTTAGTCGTATATGTGGATGATATTGTGATTACTGGTGATGATGCTTTTGGTATCCAGTCTCTAAAGACCTTTCTTCATAGTCAATTCCATACAAAAGATTTGGGCATGTTGAAATACTTCTTAGGAATTGAGGTAATAAGAAGCAAGAAAGGAATTCTATTATCACAGAGAAAATATGTACTTGATTTGTTGACTGAGACAGGAAAGCTAGGGGCTAAGTCATGTAGTACCCCAATGATGCTCAACTTACAGCTCACAAAAGATGGAGAATTGCTAAAAGATCCTGAAAGATATAGGAGGTAAGTGGAAAAACTTAATTACCTTACAGTGACTCGACCCAACATAGCCTATTCAGTAAGTATTGTGAGTCAGTACATGTCATGCCCTACATTTGATCATTGGGCTGCATTGGAACAGATTCTTTGTTAATTGAAGGCTGCTCTCGGACATGGTTTATTATATAAGGATTATGGTCATACTAATATTGAATGTTTCTCAGACGCCGATTGGGCAGGATCTAAAGAAGACAGAAGATCAACCTCAGGGTATTGTATTTTTGTTGGTGGTAATTTGATTTCTTGGAAGAGTAAGAAGCAAAATGTGGTGTCACGTTCAAGTGCAAAATCAGAATATAGAGCAATGGCACAATCTGTGTGTGAATTGATTTGGATATATGAACTTCTTGTTGAGTTGGGATTTGAAATCACCGCACTGACGAAGTTGTGGTGTGATAATCAAGCAGCACTTCATATTGCGTCTAATCCAGCATTTCATGAAAAGACTAAACATATTGAAGTTGATTGTCATTTTGTACGTGAGAAAATTCAACAAGGGTTGGTATCTACAGGATATGTGAAGATTGGAGAACAATTAGGAGATATCTTCACAAAAGCATTGGATGAAAGACGTATAGATTATCTATGTAACAAGTTGAGCATGATTAACATATATGCTCCAACTTGAGGGGGAGTATTATAATTCTATAGTTAAGGTTTTCCATTCTTGTAAATATTTTGTGATATTTTCCTTTTCTATGCTTTGTACACTTGTATATATTTATATCTTTGGTGAATGAATAGAGCATTCTGATTCTTTCTCAAACCTAAGAGTTTTACAATGTCCATATAGAAGTAGGTTATGGAGGATGCACATTTGTTATCTTTAATTGTCGAAGGCTATAGAACACATTTATACTTGTAAAAAAGAGTACAATTTTTTTTTTTTTTTTTTATAAAGTAAGATACTTTATTGGACATCCTTACCATTTCCTTGTTCTCAGTCTTCCGAGAATTAGTATGTCAGTTTATCTGAGATGTCTTGTGCCATGTTCCCTCTGTTAATTTCTGTTCAGGTTCCAGCCAAGCCAAACTATAGTATGGTTATGTACTATGCTGCAGATAGGCCTGTAAACAAAAATTCTTTGTTGGGTAAATTTGTGGATGGGAATGATATATATCGAGATTCTAGATTTAAATTAATTCCCAGCATTGTCGAGGTACAGATTTATATTGATATCTTATATTTCTTATTCTTGATGACATTGCAACTAATGATTAGTTTAATCCAACAGGGATATTGGATGGTTAAGCGTGCAGTTGGAACAAAAGCTTGCCTTTTGGGCAAAGCAGTTACATGCAAGTACCTCAGACGAGATAATTTTCTGGAAGTAAATAATTCTAACCCATCCTTAATAGCATGCATTGATAAGCAGGTGCGATTTTTGCTAGAGATGTTCTATGGCTACTTAGACAGGCCAAGTTGAGAGAGTTAGTTGTCTACTGGTAAAGCAAGTCAATGTCAAAGCTCGATAAAATTTCCAAGGAAAAATACTTACTTTATTTATCATCTTTTTCACATTATTTACCTTTATTATATCCGTTTTCAAGTCCTCCTAGTACTTGACTAGTAGATGACGTTCATAACAATATTAACCCCCAATACGTTTTATTCTACTAGTGCTAGAAGCAAGTCAGGTGAGATGACTGAATACAGTTAGACATCAGTTATATGAGAGTGAGGAGAATGTTCTGTATGTGATTATGAGGCCCATCTTGTAGCGATGGACATACTAATCTGTTCGGGGGAGACACCATTAGGAGAGTTGGTGCCTGTCTATAGACATTCGGTTTAGCAATGCATTTTTTGCTTGGAGTCTTCTCTGGGAAGAGAGCACCATACATCTTGAACTACTCAAGTATTATAGCTTTGTTCTAATGTTCATAGAAACATCAGAAGTCTTTTAAGTCATTAAAATGTAATACATATTTAAAATATGTTAAGTTATTTTACTAAATTTCCTCATAATATCTTGCAGATTGATGTGGATATTGGATCATCAACGGTAGCCAGGAGTGTTATTGGCCTTGTCCTTGGATATGTCACAAGCTTAGTCGTTGATCTCGCCATCCTAATAGAGGTTTACTTTCTACTTAAATGTTTATGTAATCATATTTCAGAATCCAACATGCTTCTCTTCTGATGTCTTTTATAGACGCTCCCGCCCCTCAAGAAATTAGGGAAACAATGAAGGAAGTAGGAGTTAAATTTATCTGTTGGCTATAGTTGTATTATTTATCTGCATAATTTGATTGGTTAATTCATCATTAGAGATTTTATATTTTATGGAACAACGTACAGCCGCGGCATTATGCAATTAATCGACCTGGTTCTTACGTTTTAATTTCCTAACCGTTTGTCAAAGTCATTGTATTATGGATGTTGACGGATATTCACAATTGCAGGCAAAGGAAGAGGAAGAGTTGCCCGAGTATATTCTTGGAACAGTTCGATTAAATCGTGTGAAGCTTGATTCAGCAATACATTTGGAGGATTAAGGTCTCTATATGTTGCATTTACTGCACTTCACATTCATTCATTGTGATACAGAGGTTTTGTATTTGTTAATAAGCTATAAAATCTTCTCGAAATATTTTAATCTGTAATTGTGTAGTTCTAGTGACTTGAACTCCTTCATCTCTTGGAGGAACTATATACTTACTATAAGTGGCAAAGTATCGAAGTTGAATATGTATCCGACATAGATACGTCTAGATATGCTCAAGACACGTGTCTGATGCACTATAAAATGTGTTTGAATTAAATATTTTTTTCTATTTATGAACACGGTTTTGGAAAGTTTTTAACCTAAACAAACACATACACACCATCCCCAACATATTACCGTGCCCGCATCATGTTTCCATTTTTTACTCTTCTAGCTCATTCAAAGGGGATCAACATTTCATTTTGTTAATTCATAATTGATTGACCTATCAGTATACAAATCATTCTGTTATTTGATTGGTTAAAATTCTCTTACTTTTTTGTTTTAATAAACTACATCACATGTATTTTTCAAAAAAGTGATTGGATTGATGGGATTGGCCTCACCCTGTTACTACTGCTGGAAATTATTTCACATTGTTCATGACTTTTCTTGATTGTTTCTATGCTATTCGGTTTTGGCCTCAGAATTCCACCAGCTCAATGTCATTAATATAATCTGATTTTTTTTCTCTCTTTTTTCATATATATTATAATCATTATACTGTTGCAGGGCCAATCTTTTCCATCTTGAAGCTTACAAAAAGAGAGAGAGAGAGAGAGAGAGAGAGAGAGAGGGCCCTTTCTGAAATCACTTTACCCACTCCCAACTACTCTTGCTTTACTTTATTATCATATAATTGGGCAAATTTTCGGATGATGGATGATTTAATTTGCATAATGTTTCTCCCGTGTTCGATAATTATTCATGTAAACATATTGATATTTATTTGAATTGATTGTATCTTTAAATTAATATATATGAAGATGTTGATGAAGACAAAAAGTACTAGTTTTTCTTTTTTTCTTTTTTTTAAAAAAAAATAAAAAAATTACCACCTTCACCAACTTGAAATCTCTAAATCCATCAATCTATGTATTGAATTATATCATTAAGCTAAAATAATAATGATAAATAACTCCAAACCAATTAATTTGATTAATTTTTATTCTTTTCTTCATTGATTCTAAAACACTACTTATCTAGTAATATGGGTAATATTAAAAGTTAAATATATACTAATTTTCAATCAATAATATATGTGAATTCCCTAACTAAATTGGTCAAGCATTAAAATGATTTTCATTTAGAGTCGATTTGAAATGACTTTTCAAATATTTAATTTTGAAAATCACGAATTGAAAAAAAAAAATCAAGAGATCTCATAATATTTATATGATTTATGGACTACTCTTCTTATTGTCAATTGATTTTGAAATGAAATTTATGTTACATAATATTTAAAAGTCATTTCAAATAGGTTACACCTTTCAAATAAGTTTGCCTTCTTCTATCTATTTGGCTAAGTATGGTATACTATAATGAAACATTATATTTATGATAGATAGTATATAATATTAAATATTATGAAGTAATGTGAGTTATCATTGAAACATGTTACAATTATAGCTTCTCCTTTTTGTAGTATGATTTGGATATCAAATCAATGCAAGCAACGTTCGTCTTTTTTTGACCCCAACAGTATTTTATTTTTCCTGTCGAATTAAATCCCTTTTTCCTCTTAAAAGATGTGGTTTTTCCCATCTCTTTCCTCAGGTACACACGATCGCCCTTTTTTAATTTGCGGAAATTCTTTTCCCTCGGATTCTCTCTATCATTGTTTAAAATATGGATGTTGATATTAATTTTATAAAAATTTTAGTAGAAATATGGATAAAATGTGGTGAATATTTTTAAGAAAATTATAAAACCAAATCATTGAAAAAAAATTAACTAATAAATAAATATTTTACTATTTTCAAAAAAAAAATAACATGTCTATTATTTATATTATATTTATATTAGTGAACATTTTGATGCTTGCATTCTGTGTTTTATGAATTTTTCTACGATATAGTAGAAATATTGATTCACTCCTCATATTGATGTCAAACCCATGGAAACATGGAAATATCAACATGTCGACGTAAATTTAATACTATGATCTTTTCTAAAAAAAGAAAAAGAAAAAATATCAATTTATATTCTTTTATAGATTGTATCAATTTAAACTCTGAACTATATCAAGTGTATCGATTCATATTATCTATTATGTTCCATTTAGGAAAATCTCATTTGAAATTTATAATCGCATCAATTAAACACATAAACTTTCATAAATGAATCAGTTTAGACTCATAATCAGATTTTTTTTTTTTTTTTTTTTTTTTAGAATCATCTATGCATTTACTCTAATCATCTATTTTGTAACATCGACATTTGAAAAAATCTACACATCTTTTAGAATTAATGCATGAATGAGTTTCAAAACTAATTATAATGAAGAGTCTAAATTGATTATCTTATGAAAATTCTAGAGATTAATTGGCTCAAATCATAAGTTCCACATTACATTGGTTGAATGGAATCTAAAGAAGTGTGTAAATTGATATACTTACGAAAGTTTAGGGTTTGAATTGATATAACATTAAAAATTTAGGGATATAGATTGATATTTGTCCTAAAAATAAAAAATAAACTTAACAATAATGTATTTGGCAGTGTCATTGATCTCACATTTAATAGTCTAATTTCAGTTTAAAAGTAGTTAGAGAGGTTATTAGCACTTGGAATTTGGAAAGTACTTTTTAAGTTTAATTGCAAATTTAATCTTTAGGATAAGAATAAAAGTTTTATAACTAGAATTTTGTTCTTATGTTTTGATAAAACCCTCTAACAACTCAATTCTAACTTTTGCATTTTTTTTTTATTTAGTACTCCCAAACATAACTTCGTTTTGAAAACGTTTTTCTCTAGTACACTATATTTTATCACTTTTTACTAGTTCTCAAATTTGCTCTCTCTGACTTCTCTACCATATTTTTTAAAAAAAAAAATAAAACTTCTCTAAATAAATGTAGTCATTTTCAAATAAAGAAAAATAAGTCTATTTATTTACAAATATAGTAAATGTTCACTATCTATTTGTGGTAAATTGTGATAGACATGATAGATGTCTATCGTTATCACTGATAGAGGGTGACATTTTGTTATATTTAAAAATATTTTTAATATTTTTATCATTTAAAACAATTACCTATATAAATTTGAACGAGTAATTGAATAATTAGTAAAAAGAAAAAACTGTAAATGTTCTAAAAAAATGTATTCTTTAAGAGGAAATAAAAAATATATATATATTGTTTTGAAAAATATGTAAATTTGAAATTGAAAAGTGGAGTAAAATTGGTCACGAGAAATAAGTGAAATCTGGTATATTGAAGGGAAGGAGACAATATTTAAAAGCACAATGGACAAATTTATTATGTCTTTTGTACTTAAATGTCAATTTCCCTTTTTATATAGCATTGCCTTTCCCTCCTCCCTTTTCCTTTTCTTCTCTAAACTTTGTATTTTAGTTTCTAAGTTCTCCCTCCAATACAGAAAGTTTAAGTTTTGATGTTTTATATTAGAATTTAGTCCTTAAATTTTATAAATTATATATAAAATAATATTTTTTTTATATCATAAAAACTAAATTATAACTTCTAAAATTATAGAGATTAAATTCTAACTTTCTCTCGATTATATGGACGGATTTTATAATTTTATAATTTTATAATTTAACCTTTATTTTGTGTATCGGAGAGAGAATTTAGACAGGATAATTGTTTTAAATGATAAAATTGTTGATAATATTTTTAAATATAGCAAAATGTCACTGTTTATCAGTGATAAATCGCAATAAACATCTATCACTAATACTGATAGATAGTAAAATTTTGCTATATGGATAAATAAGTTTACTCGAACTAAAATACATTCTTAAATCTATAATAAATTTTCAATAAAATTCATTCTTAAATTTATAATAATTTTTTCAATAAGATCTCTATCTAATGGTGTTACTTTAATGGGATAACAGAATCATGACATGGTATCTACTTAAAAATACTGTATTCACTACTTCTAGATGATGTACTATAATATTTTTATCATCTCAGATAGTCATTTGATCATCTTATTTCTATCCTTTCTAAGTTGAATGTTGAAAGGACGGATAAACCGATATTTTTGAAAAAATCACGAAATATACCAATAAAGCAACAAAATGTAACTAATATAAATCATAGATATGTTAACTTGTTTAAAAATCATAACATTTATATTTACTGATTTAAATGTATTGTTATTATTTTATAATTTTTTCATAAATATGTATCGATATCTACGTTTTATTGATTTTTTATCAATATTTTCGTAAAATTAAGGCCTCAATGTTTTCATTGACATTTTTCTCAAGATCCTATTGTGTTTCTCATATCTAACTAGAAGTTTATAAGTCACATTCTAATTTGCAACCTCAATAGTTTTTTAATCAAATAAAGATTTACAGAGCTACATTTCAACAATTTTTTTTTATCAAAAGCACATTGATTATTTGAAAGATCTTTACCATGGACTAATATTGTCCTGGGATTAGTATAACATGTGAGGTTTTCATCAATAAAATTAGTATAATCTTTATACTATATTTGTTATAACAATAAACCTCTTCTAACTCCACAATAATGGGATATTTACTTCTTTTCCATAAACATTTTCATGAATGTTCTTTTACATTATTTTACAGTCACTACAAAGATTGCTCTAAACATTTGTATATGTACCCTTTTAACTAATATCAGTTTTTAATTCAAAGTCTTACTTTATCTTCTGATCCCAGTTCTTCATTTAAGATCAAATTCAAACTGTCCCATTCGTAAATATAGTTTGATAATAAACACCAATTTATAAATTTTTTTTTAGCACAATTATTACAAAAATGAAAATCGAATCGAAGTACATATTAATTACATTAAGATAAGTTTACTTGGATAAAATAATATAAACAATCATTTAAAGAAACATTTGCCTATTTATTTTATTGAAAAAATATATTCTAAAAAATGATTTTGTTGAATAATTAGAGTGAAAAAGGGGTTTTGTTTGATTATTGTGGGCAACTTTTGTCCATATCTCTCACTATCCAAATCACCTCTCATTATCATTCATTGGTTATCGTTATCCTTGTCCTATTTGTTTTGTTTTTTTTTTTTCCTCGCTTGATTTTCTCTCCTCCTGTATCATCTTTTAATTTTGTAGGTATAAATCAAATTCATATGAGTAATCGTTTAAAGATAAAAATGTTGAAATTTTTTATAAATATAATAAAATGTAATTATTTATCAGTGATAGACTGCGATAGACATCTATCACTAATACTGATAGATGTCGATAGACGGTGATAGATGTCTATCATGGTCTATCGACATTTTGCTATATTTATAAATAAGTTAGTTTATTTTTCTTTATTTGAAACTAACCCATTTTTTATTCTGTTTATAATAGATTTCAACCTATTTATATGCAAAGTTGAAAGTTTAAGATTTTATTAAACATAAAAATTAAACTCATATACAATAAATCAGTTTATTTTTAAAATTCCGAAGATATCAACCATCTATAGGACAAAAAATCGAAAGTTGAGAGACTTATTAAACAATTTTAAAATTCATTGACTTACTAAACATAATATGGAAAGTTTTAGACACTTTTAAATGTTTAAAGACTAAAATATAGCGACAAACTTTAAAGTTGAAAGATTAAACCTATAATTAATTTAATCAAATTGTAATTTCAAAAAAGGGTGATTATCTCTCATCCAATTTCAAATAATTTTTTAGCCCCTTATTTTTATCTAAAAAATTAAAAAGAAAAAAATTACAAGCTGTTTAAATTACTAATTTTTGCCTTTCATGTAGTTTTAATCTCTCCATGCATTATGAAGCTTAGCTTCATCATTACTATAATCACAATGTAATATAAAATAAACTATTTGAAGAAGAGTCCCCACCATAAAGGAGTTTAAAGCAATCTTCATTGTAATTTATGAGCTTTGATTTATCATTTACTTTTTCATTAAATAAACATTACTTTTATTTATTTATTTTAGAATAATTCTTACCATATACTTTATTTATTTATTAAATTCGTATGATTTAGACGTGTTATGTCAAAATTACAAATCCAATCAGATAAATTAGCGACTTTAATTAAAAAGTAAATCAACGGACAATGGAGAACAACGTAGTTAAACAAATATATATTTTTCATTAAATAAAACTCGACTTTTCATCCATAAAGATGAGTTCATATTACTATTTTGTACGATTTTTTTTCTTAATATTATATTTATGGTTAAATTATATCCCAAATATTCTTAAACTTTGAGATATGTTTAAATCATATCATTAGACTTTGAAATTTTTCTTTTTCACCCATAAATTTTAAAATTCATTTCGAAATATGAGATTAGAAGTTTTTTCGAATAAAATAAATATCGATACGGCAGTTAGATCATTTATATAGATGAATTGTGTTGTTGAATCGTAAAAAATGATATTGTAAATAATTTTAAGAAAAGTTGCACCAAAATGTCTAAGATGGGGTGGGGTTTGATTCATGTCTATTTTTGCGAGTTATTGGGCATCCAAGTTTGATTAGATTCATTTTCTAAATTTCTAGAATCTCAACCAATTTTTTTTTTTTTTTTGAAATCTTTCTTTTAGTGGCTATTTTTATGATTTTTTTTTTTTTGTCTAAAAGTTGAATGTTCGATCTATATCTCCATAATTGATGTAGTAAAAAAAAGTAGTTACAAATGTAGTAATCAAACACCAAATATTAGCAAATATAACACAATGTAAAAAAAATTATAAATATAGCAAATTTAGATTCAACTTTCAATGCATATCAACTATATATTATATCGTGAAAAGATGTCTATCAATGATAAATCATATCGTCTATTAGCGATAGAATATATTACTGATAATTTTGTTATATTTACAATTATTTAAAAATGTTGATATACAATAAATTATCTTACACTCCACACTCCCCCTCACCTAAAATTCAGCAAGAACTTGAACTTATTTAGCTTAAAGTGGACCAAACAATTGAACTTTATTTTGTTTCTTTCTCAAATGAAATAGACATGGTTTTTTTTCCCAGTATTTATGAGATTTCATGGGATATTGTTCAAATTCCAACTCAAAAATTGTCAGTGATGATTATTGTTATTGGATTCTCGCCCTCCCCTTACTGTAAAAGAGAAGGAAAAGAGAAAGGAAGATGCTTTCAAATATGCAAAACTTTATTCCAAAATGGCCAACACCATCTTCATACAAAAACAGCTCAAGGGACCCCCCTCTTAGTCTCAAAAAGCAACCCATCAGTATTATTCCCATGTAATGTTAAACTAATCACTCTGTAAAATCCATTTTTTATGGAGCTTTTTCCAGTCCCCATGCATTTGATTGCTCCATAAATCAAGCAAATGCAATTTATAGAAACAAGAACTTGTTTCTTTTCTGGGTTTCTCTTTTCCCCAGTTTCAATGGGGGTTTTAAGATGCTTGTGCCTCAATCTTCTTGTGTTTTTGTTGCTTTGTGTAGCGGCTTCTTCCACTGATCGTTACTCTGAAGCACTTTTAAGCTTGAAATCTGAATTTGTTGATGATTTTGGAAGTTTGAGCGATTGGATTGTGGGTTCTGAAGAAAACCCATTTGGGAAAGTCCATGGATGTTCTTGGTCAGGAATCAAATGCGACAAGAATTCCACCATTGTTATTGGAATCGACCTGTCGATGAAGAGGCTTGGTGGGGCGATTTCTGGTGAGCAGTTTCATGTTTTTAAAGAACTTGTTGATCTTAACTTGAGTCATAACTATTTATCTGGGAAGCTTCCTGTTGGAATCTTCAATCTCACTAATCTAAGAAGTTTGGATATCAGTAGGAACAATTTTTCTGGTCATTTTCCTCTTGGGATTTCTGGTCTTCAAAATTTGGTTGTTCTTGATGCTTTTAGCAATAGTTTTTCTGGGTCATTGCCTGTTGATCTTTCTGAGCTTGAAAATCTGAAGTTTCTTAACTTTGCTGGGAGCTACTTCAGAGGGCCAATCCCTTCAGAATATGGTTCTTTCAAAAAACTTGAGTTCATTCATCTTGCAGGGAATTTTCTTAGTGGAGATTTACCTCCTGAATTGGGCAAGCTCAAAACTGTAACTCATATGGAGATTGGCTACAATAGTTTCCAGGGAAATCTCCCATGGGAATTAGGCAATATGAGTAACCTTCAATATCTTGATATTGCAAGTGGAAATCTCTCTGGTTCAATTCCTAAAGAATTTAGTAATCTCACAAAGCTTGAGTCTCTTTTCCTCTTCAGAAACCAACTATCTGGGTTCTTGCCTGAGGAACTAAGCAAAATCACTTCTCTTGTTAATTTAGATCTTTCTGATAACCATATTTCTGGCCCTATTCCAGAAAGCTTTTCAGAGTTGAAGAATCTTAGATTGCTCAGTGTTATGTACAATGAAATTACTGGTTCTGTTCCAAAAGGCATTGGAGAGCTTCCTTCATTGGAGACTCTTCTTATATGGAGCAATCAGTTTTCTGGGTCACTCCCAAACAACTTGGGCAGCAACAAAAAACTTAAATGGGTTGATGTTTCTACAAATAATTTTGTGGGTGTCATCCCACCAGATATCTGCAAAGGAGGTTTACTTCACAAGTTGATCCTGTTTTCAAATAAGTTTAGTGGTGGACTTTCCCCATCCCTCTCTAATTGTTCTTCCCTTGTTCGATTGCGGCTAGAGGATAATATGTTTTCAGGTGATATCTCTCTGAAATTTAATGATCTTCCTGATATCTCATACATAGATCTCTCTAGGAACAATTTTAGTGGAGGAGTTCCTTTAGATATAAGCAAAGCGTCCAACCTTCAATACTTGAATATCTCTCATAACCCACAATTGGGAGGTCTTTTTCCTGCAGAAGCATGGACTTTACCCCTTCTTCAAAACTTTTCAGCTTCTGATTGTGGTATAAGAGGAAACCTTCCCAAGTTCCAGGTCTGCAAATCCATTTCTACTATTGAACTCAATAATAACAAACTATCAGGAAAAGTTCCAGAAAGTATTGCAAATTGCCAGGCTCTTGTAAGGATGGATTTGTCTCACAACAATCTCTCAGGTCATATACCTGAAGAACTTGCACATCTTCCTTCTATTAGCATCCTTGATCTATCTTACAACAGTTTCAATGGATCAATACCCAATAAGTTCGGGGATTCATCGAGCTTGCTTCTACTAAATGTGTCTTCCAATGATATATCTGGTTCCATCCCGGAAAAAGACGTGTTTCGATCAATGGGCAGCAGTGCATTTGGTGGAAATCCAAAGCTATGTGGAGCACCTTTGAGACCATGTTCAGGTTCATTGGCAATGCTTGGAGGCAAAGGGATGGGGAAGCTTATACTCATCCTGATACTGTGTGCATGTCTTGCTATAATCACGATGATATCGATTGTGTGGATTTTCTTCATCCGAAGAGGTAGCAAAGGTAAATGGAAGATGGTGTCATTCACTGGACTTCCTCCATTTACAGCTAATGATATTCTCAGGAGTTTCGACTCTACGGAATCTAAGGAAGCAATATTGCCATTGTCTGCTTCGATTTTCAAAGCAGTTCTGCCCACTGGAATAATGGTGTCGATAAAGAAGATAGATTGGGAAGCAAAAAGAATGAAGACGATATCGGAGTTTATTACTCAATTAGGTAGTTTGAGGCATAGGAATTTGGTCAGATTGCTGGGATTCTGCCACAACAAACAGATGGTTTATCTTTTGTATGATTACTTGCCCAATGGAAATCTAGCAGAGAAAATTTCAATGAAAAGGGAATGGCCAACTAAACTCAAACTCATTATAAGTATAGCAAGAGGAATACACTTTCTTCACCATGACTGTTATCCTCCAATTCCCCATGGAGACTTGAAGCCAAATAACATCATTTTCGACGAAAACATGGAACCCCGACTGGCCGAATTTGGACTTCGGTTTCTACAACAACTAAATGAAGATCCACTTCCATTGCCGTCTACAGTGAACAAAGAAGGTAAACTCAACCAATACACATTTCTTCTCTACATTTCATAAACACACATTCTCCAAAGTAGTTATTCTGATTTGTTCTCATCTTGGACAGATAAATTCAATAATGCAACAGAGGAGGAGTTGTGGATGGATGTTCATAGTTTTGGGGAGATCATCCTGGAAATTATAAGCAATGGTAGGTTGACGACCGCTGGATCGAGCACACAGAACAAGGCAAGAGATCTTCTGTTAAGAGAAATATACAAAGAAAATGGGATTAGCTCTCCCAATTCATCACAAGAGGAGATAAGACAAGTACTTGATCTAGCTTTGCTATGCACGAGGAGCAGGCCATCCAACAGACCATCCATGGAAGATATATTAAAGCTGTTATCAGATATAAAACCTGAGGTAAAGTCATAAGACTTTGAAGGAGGAAGTTGTTTGTACTTTTGGTTTCATTATCATTTTACCCCAAAAGAAGAAAGAAACAGTATAGATTGTAAGTTTGTAAGTAGTAATTTTATACAATTTTCTGTGCAATATTATATTGTTTCCACTTTTTCTGTAATGCTTTTGGTGTCTACTGTTTATATTAGTGTTTGTTTATTCTAAACCTACAACATTAATTTCTCTAATTTGAGTTCTTCTCTGAGTTTATATAATCAGTCCTATCATTGTGTATATATTGATAGCCCATGAATTTGATTTTCGACTATTGGAAAAAAATTAATGGCTTATCTGATGATGATTTTGTTTTAATTTTCTGTTTATAAAATTTATGCATGTTTTATCTCAAATTTTCAATGATAATATTTACCATTGTGAAATAAATACTTGAATTCTCATACAACTTCTAAAACAAAAGCAAATTTTTAAATTTTAATTTTTTAAGATTCCAAAGCTTGGTTTAGTTTTTCAAAACATTTGCAGAAAATGAATAACAAAACATAAAAATGGATGGAAAAATTAGTATTTATAAATTTGATTTTCAAAAACTATAAACCAAAGGTCAAATAACAAATAGTCATCAAACAAGTTATATTTTAAACCCCCCCCCCCAAATATCTCAGTTCATGTGTTCTTGTGATTTGTGGTGCATATTTATTTGGTCTAAGTTCATATATATAATATATATATATATATATTTCAGGTGCAATTCATATGTTTGGGTATCTTATGTAATTTTTTGAACTCTAATAATCTATTTTTATTTTACTTTCTTTTGAAACTTTTTTATTCAATAATTTTTATTTTTTTTTTTTTTGTTTGAATAAAACATGAATCACGATTTTTTTTCTTTTGTTTTTTTGAAGTTTTTCTTCTTTCTTCTTTTTCTTTTCCTTTTTTCTTTTTAAACAAGAACAACCCATTACATTTCTTCAAGAATATGGTTTGTTTAATTCTTAGTTAGAGTTTTCCATTCTTGTAAATATTTTTGATATTTCCTTTCTATGCCTTTGTACACTTTGTTTATAATTATATCTTTGTGTGATGAAATAGTAGCATTCTGGATTTTTTCATCAAACCTACGGAGTTTTACATGTGTATCAAAGCTCTCTAAACGAAACTTAGGGTTTGTAAATCCTTAGGGTTTTGAAGAATTGGGTTTGTGGAGAGCGTGAGTTCACTTTTGCTCACAGTCGCTGTCTTCCGGTTTCGTTGCCGTTGTTTAGCCGCTGCCGCCATCTTGAGAAAAAAAAAGGTAGTTTTTTTCGACAACCCTTGCGCCCAGTACAACAAGTAGCCCACAGCACGCGATCTACTAAAAACCCCAAGTCTGAGTGCCAATTCTGACCAAGTGTGTGAGGCTCACACATCTATTTATTTGGGTCTAAGTTCATATATATATTAATATTCATGTGCAAGATTATATTGTTTGGGTATTCTTATGTAAATTTTTGAACTCTAAAATAATCTATTTTTATTTATTATATTTTTGTTTTGAAACTTTTATTCATAAATTTTATTTTAATTTTTTTGTTGGAAATAAAACATAAAATCACGATTTTTTTTCTTTTGTTTTTTGAAGTTTTTCTTCTTTCTTCTTTTTCTTTCCTTTTTTTTTATTTTAAACAACGAACAACCCATTACATTTCTTCCAAGAATATGGTTTGTTTTAATTCTATAGTTAGAGTTTTCCATTCTTGTAAATATTTTGTGATATTTTCCTTTTCTATGCTTTGTACACTTGTATATATTCATATCTTTGGTGAATGAATAGAGCATTCTGATTTTTTCTCAAACCTACGAGTTTTACATGGTATCAAAGCTCTCTAAACAAACTTAGGGTTTTGTAAACCTTAGGGTTTGAGAATTGGGTTTTGTGGAGAGGTGAGTTACACTTTTGCTCACAGTCGCTGTCTTCGGTTCGTTTGCCGTTGTTAGCCGCTGCCGCCATCGAGAAAAAAAAAGTAGTTTTTTCGACACCGCCCAGTCCAACAAGTAGCCCAGCCGCCGATCTACAAAAACCCCAAGGTCTGGTTGCCATCTGACCAGTGTGTGAGGCTCACACACTAATTGTTGTAACTTGCTGCCCGTCCTTGCGCCGGCGCGTGTAGGCGCGTACGCCGCCGTTTCTCGTCCGTCTTCTGTGGGTTTCCTCAGTGTTGTTGGCTCTTCTTGGTGGTGTATTTGTTTGGAATATATAGATATACTCACTGCTTGTAAAGATATCTATTCGGTAAATTAGGGTTTGATTATCTGTTGTTCGGTGTCTATTTTTTGAGGTAATGGTTGATAAGAAACTAGTAATGTTTGAGATTGTTCTTATGGTGTCAAAAGTAACTGAACACAAGTTGAATGGATCCAACTACTATTCATAGAGATCAAATTCAGGAGGTGTTGTTTGCTATTATTGTCATAAATCTGGTAATACGAAACGTGAATATAGAAGATTGCCGAATAAGTGTCAGAGGATGTCATCGCCCTCTACACATGTCGCCTTGTTGAATAAGTGTTAAAGGATGCTATCGCATGTCGCCTCTACTCCTAATAGTCTTGATAGGTCAATTACGATTTCTGCAGAGGAGTTTGCTAAATTTCAGTAGTATCAAGAGTCATTGAGGGCATCATCTTCTACTTCCATTATGACCATTGCAGAAACAGGTAACATTTCTAAATGCCTTCTTTCCTCCACGTCAAACTAGGTCATTGACTTTGGCGCTACAGACCATATGACAAGTAACCCCAGTTTATTCTCTAACCTCTGTACATCTACCTCTTCACCTAATGTCACTATAGCTGATGGAACCTCCACTATTGTGTTAGGATTAAGAACTGTCCATTTCACTAAATCAATTTATTTGTCGTCAGTTTTAAATTTACCACATTTCTCATTTAATTTGATTCGGTACTCACTCGTGATCTTCATTGTTGTGTCTTTTTTTTTTTCATGGTTATTGCTTATTTCAAGATCTTACGATGAAAAATACTATTGGTAAAGGCCAGGAATTTGGAGGTCTTTACATCTTTGAACCACAAACACCTACGACCATGACATGCTCTAGCGTGTCATCTCCCTTCAAAGAGCATTGGCGTTTAGGTCATCCATCTATCTCTATGTTGAAAAGTCTTCATCCACAACTTCAACATTTGTCTTCTTTAGATTGTGAGTCATGTCAGTTTGCTAAATTTCATCATTAAAGTTCATATCCTCGAGTCAATAAATGAGCTAGTGCTCCTTTTGAATTAATCCATTATGATGTTTGGGGTCCATGTCTTGTTGAGTCTAAAGGAGGGTTTAGGTATTTTGTTATATTTTTCGATGACTATTCGCGTGTTACGTGGTTATATTTAATGAAAATTCGTTATGAGTCACTTTCTCATTTTCGTAACTTCCATGCTGAAATTCAAACTCAGTTTAGTGGTGCTCTTAAAATCTTACGGAGTGATAATGCTAAGGAATATTTCTTTCATACACTAAAGTCTTATTTAGATATCCATGGCATTCTTCAACAATCTTCTTGTATCGATACTCCATCTCAAAATGGGGTTGCAAAACGAACGAATCGTCATCTCCTCAAGACAGCTAGAGCTTTGATGTTTCAGATGCATGTTCTAAAATCCTTTTGGGTTGATGTTGTTTCCACAACTTGTTTCTTAATAAATCGCATGCCTTATTCTATTCTCAAGGGTGAGATACCTTTTCGTACTTTATGCCCCAAACAAAATTTGTTTCCCATTCCACCCAAAATATTTGGTTGTACCTACTTTGTTCGAGATGTTCGGCCTCAACATATCAAGCTGGATCCAAAGTCCTTAAAATGTATTTTCCTTCGTTATTCCCATGTCGAAAAGGGGTATCGGTGTTATTGTCCTAGTCTAAATAAATATTTCGTCTATCCTGATATCACTTTTTTTAACATACACCATTCTTTTTCACTACCATCATTCTCTCCGAATAAGAGTCAGGAGAAGCATAAGGAATTAAAGAATGATTTCCTCGTCTACACAGTTCTTTCTCCCTCCGATCCTCTTCCTGATTCATCTCTACCTGTGGCTACCTCTACTCTTCTACCAATCGTTGAGGTCTATACTATTTAAATAAATTGGGAAACCTCCTTCAGTTCCATGCCCTGTACCAGAGTTTTTTTCGTCATTGGATTCAGAAACGAGTGATGATCTCCCTATTGCTCTTCGTAAAGGTAAACGTACACGTGCTCATCCTATTTAAATAAATTGGGAAACCAAATAGAAATTAAAACTTTTGATTCCTATTTTTTCTTCATAAATTTCATCATCGTCTTCTTTTTTTTCCTGTTCTTCCCGTCATTACTCTGTATTTTTTCTATGTCGTATATTATTTTTTTAAATTGAATACTCCCCGTCATCTTACCACCCAATGGAATAACACCACATTTATTTTACAATTTCACTTTCAATTCCTCCAAATTTTGATCTTCAGATAACAAATTATATTTTTCACTAATTATTGTCAGGAAATGTTACGGGAAAAAATCTTCATTTTATGGGTTTTTTTTTTAAAAAAAATTATTTGTTACATACTTTTCAACTACATACATACTTTTCTAATTCTTAACACTTGTTTGATATATGAATTCAACTAAATAAAAATATATTTTACAAATTTCTACGTATAATATTTCTTTCAAATTTCTTATAAAAGTTATAAGAAAGATCTTCTCATTCTCTTTATCCTTTCGACAAGCGGTTCCCACAAACCAGATTCTTGCTAGGGTCATAGTAAGGGATCATGGAATTAGAAGAATTCAAGAAGGAGACAACTAGTTTCAAGAAGATATTCTGCTGTAATTGCATATTGAAAAGGTATGTTGCTTAATATTTTCTTGATTATTTGTATTTTTAATTTGTTCAAAGAATAAAAAAATACAATCTCACGCTTCCGCCGGGATTCAAATCCCTTCAATAATTATCGAAAATGATTTTTGCTAAAATTTGTAGTTGGAGGTAGTTGCCGGAGCCCAAAGTTAGGGCATGAAGGTAGTATTGGAGTTGTTTGCCAGAGTTTTGTAGTAAGAGGTGGTTATCGGAACTCGAAATTGGTCGCATTAAGGTAGTATTGAAGTTGGTCACCATAGTTTGTTGTCAGATGTGGTCGTTGAAGGGCGGAGTTGCTTGCTCAAATGTGGTCATCGAAGTCGATCAAATGTAATTTTTTCCGGAGTTGCGAAGGTGGTTGTCGGAGTTGGTTGGCCGAGTTTGTTGTCGAAGCCTAAAACCGGTTGCCTGAAGGTGGTTGTCAGAGTTGCCATCAGAGGTGTGTCAGAGCTCATAGTTGGTTCCCGAAATATGACAGTGATAGTCACCAACAATGGCCGATAAATAGAATCATTGAAAACATTCGAATAAGGGATAACTAAAGATGAATTGGTAAAATACACAAACTCACCTCCACTAACATTTAAAGTTAGTGGTCCAAACATTAAGTCGATATATTATACAACTCAACTCGTCTCATATTAGTGAATCGAATACTCTCTTAATAATACAATGTAAGTCTAGCATTTGTAAAATTAAAAAATTTTCAATGTTTATCGATGTGAAAGTGTGACTAAAAAGACTTAAAATATATATAAAAAGGAAACTTTGTATACAATAAGACTAAATTGGTAAAACACGTTAAACTATAACATATATTTAAAATTTCCTGAATTATCCTATTAACATCACTTAGTAACAATTATTTCTTTACATCATCTTGTTCATATTCATGCTTTTATGTATGGGTTATTAGGTTTACTTCATAAACGTCTGCGTTTATTTGGTTTATAAACTTCTAAAATTAAAAATTTAGTATTTGAATTTTTATTTATTTTTAATTCACAAATTAAATGGACATGAAATGAAAAATTCATAGTTTCATTAAATGTAAGATATAAATTCATATCCAATAAACAAATCAATATCTTAAAATGTCAAATTTATAAGAGATTTATCAAACCACAAAGTTGAAAGTAAATAATATACTAAACATAAAATTATTGACTTCTTAGATACAATAGAAAATTTGTAGATCAAATAAACACAAATTTAAAAGTTTAAGAACTAAACTTACATATTAATATATTTTTTTGGTTAAATTATAAATTTGGTACTTATAATTTGGAAGAAAGTGAAATTTAGTCCATATAATTTCAAAAGTAATTTAATCTTTATGGTTTAATAAAACCCGTAAAGGATTCATAAGATTTTACTAAAAAAATTTCATATTAGACGAACTACTTATTAGGTTTTTATCGAAATATAAACACTAAATTATATTTTTCTTCAAAAACAAAATAATAAAAAAATCAAATAAAGGAAGGAGTGTTCAAACCACGCGCTTTGACACGCACGTGCTTAAAACTCAGATAACCCATTTTCCCGCCAAGTAATTTATTCCCGCCAAAACTACGCTTAGTCACAAGCCTTCGCCTCCATTGCTAAGCACATAACCAAAAACCTCAAAGCTCCGTCGGGAGAGAGAGAGAGAGAGAGAGGAAGAGAGGAAGAGACAAAGAGAAAGAGAAGGGTTTCAAAAGGAAGAACCCTAATCTACACGCAGAAATGTCGGGCTGGGATGAAGGAGGAATCTACTACAGCGACCAAGCGCAGTCCCTTGGTGATGGAACCGGCATCGGCCGAAGCGGAGATGCCGACGACAAGGCCACTCATCACTCGGTTCTTCGCAAATTCAAGGAGTTCATTCGTGGATTTGAAGCCGACAAGAATGTTTTCCCTTACAGAGAGAGCCTTCTCCACAATCCAAAGTATCTTCGCGTTGATATGGAGGATGTTAACGCTTTCGACTCCGATCTTCCGGCGAAGCTTCGATCTGCTCCTGCCGATTTCTTGCCCCTGGTATTGTGGATTTATTGGATCTAGTTCTCGACCATTGGTTGTTAGGGTTTATAAGGAATTGATTTTTTTTTTTTTGGTTATTTTTCTCTTTTGGTAGTTTGAGACTGCTGCAGGCGAGGTTTTAATGAATCTGAAGACGAAGGTGGCTGGTGAGACTGGAGAAATGGTGGAGCCCGTGCCTGGGGATATTCAAATTCTGCTAACATCGAAGGAGGATCCGATCTCCATGCGGTCCCTTGGGGTTAGTGATTTTTCTCTGTTTTGTTGAATTGAAACGGAACTAGAGCTTGAAAGAACTAATGAAAACGAAAGTTTCTAGTTTCGATTAGAGGTTAATATGTATTAGTACTTGGCGGACCTGAATCTTTCTGCATTCATGGGCAGGCACAGTACATTTCAAAACTTGTTAAAATATCTGGAATCACAATAGCTGCGTCAAGGACCAAGGCAAAGGCAACATATGTGACCTTAATTTGTAAAAACTGCCGAAGTACAACTCGAGTTCCGTGTCGACCAGGACTTGGAGGGGCAATAGTCCCTCGATCATGTAATCATATTCCTCAGGTATATCCCTTGCTATCATTTTCTTTGAATTAGTTTGATTCCGTTAGTTCTTTTAACTAAAAATTTTATGTGGTTTGAAATTCACGTAGGCAGGAGAAGAACCATGCCCACTGGATCCCTGGATCGTGGTTCCTGACAAGAGTATGTACGTTGATCAACAGACTCTAAAATTGCAGGAAAACCCAGAAGTAAGTGTTTATTGTAACAAATCATGGTGAAGATTAGTTTTCCACGTAGCTTATATACAGCAAGTAATGATATTTCTTCTGGACAATGAAGGATGTCCCAACTGGGGAACTTCCTAGGAACATGCTTCTATCAGTAGATCGCCATCTTGTTCAAACAATTGTCCCAGGCACTAGATTGACCATTATGGGGATATACAGTATCTACCAAGCTGCCAATTCTTCTACGTCGTGAGAACCATCATTCTTTGGCATATATCATTTATATGCCTTTGCTTATTCTTTCTTGTGGCTGATTTTTCTGAACTAACTTTGCAGCCACAAAGGAGCAGTTGCCATTAGACAGCCTTATATCAGGGTTGTAGGCATTGAAGAAACTAATGAAGCTAACTCTCGTGGTCCTGCGTCCTTCACAACAGAAGATGTAAGTGGTGCAATCATTGCTAAAAATTTATTGAACTCTTCCATCTTGTACACGGGCTTATACCATGTGGACAACATGTTTAAGAAGGCGGTACAATGGAATATATTGTTAATTTTTCTACCATCAAATGACTCTTCAATTTTGCCATTTGTTTATGTCAGAGTATATCTCGAATTTGTCTTTAGTGAGGTGCCCAAGTTATCGATAGATTTCCCGAAGTTGCATGTTGACAGCACATCCTTTCACTTTATGTACATCTTGATCAGTATTGATGGGGCAAGTCTCATTTTTCTAATGGATAAACATGATGGAAAATTTGCAGATAGAAGAGTTCAAAAAGTTTGCAGCAGAGCCCGATGTCTATAAAAGCATATGTTCAAAGATAGCCCCCTCTATATTTGGTCACGATGATGTGAAGAAGGCCGTGGCTTGTCTCCTATTTGGAGGATCCAGGAAGGTGTGTCAGGGGATATAATGTTTAACTTCAGTTATTAATTGGTTTCTATTAATGCTGAATTTTTTCAATGAGCAGAATTTGCCAGATGGGGTTAAGTTAAGAGGTGACATTAATGTATTACTCTTGGGGGACCCGTCTACAGCTAAATCCCAGGTTAGTTGCTTCCAGAGATTATGTAGATTTGAAACACTACCGTAATTTGTCATTTGCTGTAGCCCATATTCCCTTGTATTGATATAAATCCACAAATTGCCTACCCAGTTTCTCAAGTTTGTTGAGAAGACAGCTCCAGTTGCTGTTTATACTTCTGGAAAAGGTTCATCAGCTGCTGGTCTTACAGCTTCAGTGATACGAGATAGCAGCTCTGTGAGTGCACAAATTTATTTTTCTTTCTGCTTATATTGGTTTAAAGTCTGGTTTTGCATTGTTTTCTAAAAACATTTTCAATTAAATGGAGGCGTCTTTGTCTCAAAACGTTGCCTTATTTTCTTTTTCACTCATCTGTGCACTGCAGCGAGAGTTTTATCTTGAAGGAGGTGCTATGGTTTTGGCTGATGGAGGTGTTGTCTGCATTGATGAGTTTGACAAGATGAGATCAGAGGATAGGTAAACTAGAAAGATCTTTTGTTATATCCATTTAAGTTCCTTGTTTAATAATGTGCCAAAAAAAAGTTATTTGTATAATTTTTGAAATCATCATTCTGCTTTTAGAGTTGCTATTCATGAAGCCATGGAACAACAGACAATATCAATTGCCAAAGCAGGAATAACAACGGTTCTTAATTCCAGAACCTCAGTGCTTGCCGCTGCTAATCCTCCATCGGGACGTTATGACGATCTTAAGGTCTTTATCATATTCATTGTCTACAATTGCCCGTTTCTAGGTTTCTTAATGGCCAAGTTTAATATGCTGTGTTTGTTCATCTGCATTGCAGACAGCACAGGATAACATCGATTTGCAGACAACAATTCTCTCCAGATTTGATTTAATTTTCATTGTTAAAGATATAAGGATGTACAGTCAAGATAAGGTAACTATAAAGCTTGCTTTGGTATTTCAACTCAAAATGCCTTTTTCCACTTTCGTTCATGTACTTGGGCCTGTGTCTTTTTGCTTGAGTTTTATTGTCAACTCAAGAAACGACCACATCATGGAATCTTCTGTAGAATGGTTTGTCAATTTTATCTCTTAAGCACGTTGGATTTTTTATTACTAAGTTTCGTTGAAATTGGAATAGCATCAGGCTACACTTTACTAATGGTAAGTTATAGTATCAGGCTACCCTTTACTAATGGCAGTGGCTTTATAACAACTACAGATTATAGCAAGCCACATAATAAAAGTTCATGCATCTGCTGACGCAACCTTGGGTGAAAATAGAGCTTCTAAAGAAGAGAATTGGCTGAAGAGGTGAGGAAGTTATGAAAAGAAAGTAGTCATTTATGTTTTATTTTGTCTGCTTTTGTAATCCTCGTGGTTGCTCAACTGCCTGCATTGCAATTTTGGTAGGTATATTCAATATTGTCGAACTCAGTGTTATCCCCGTTTGTCCGAATCTGCTTCTACAATGCTGCAGAATAACTATGTTAAAATCAGACAGGTATGCTTGAGCATGGAATATATTTCATTTTTTAAATTAGATTTGCTCATGAAACTTAAAATAGTTTAGGTTTATTGAATTGATAGCTTAATTGGCCCATATTGTAGGACATGAGACAACAAGCAAACGAAACAGGGGAGGCTGCTGCAATTCCGATTACAGTAAGGCAGCTGGAAGCTATTGTTAGATTAAGCGAGGCACTTGCAAAAATGAAGTTGTAAGTATTAGTATCTCTTAATGCCAGCTTTATCTGACAGCCTCTTGTTTCCAAATTTTGCCTATTTAAGAACGAAGGGTGAAAAACATAAAAGAGAGTGTTTCAAATTGTATAATTTGCTTTCGTGTGCAGCTTCTTGTAATGTTAAGGAGTGAGGACTTTTTGTTAGACATGAATTTAAGAGTAGCTTGTAGTTGTAGGCAATCTTTTGGGAGATGCACAAAATTCCTCCACTTAATCATCAGTGCCGTAGTTTTTCTATCGATTAAGAATGTAAGAACATAAAATAATATAGACCTGGAATGCCTGAACTTGTTAGCTATAATTCCTCGTAAATTGCATAGTCCTGACTACTGAAAGCAGGTTTTGGTTGTGTTTTCACACGTGAATGAAGTTTACAAACTTGTTATGGATTTGCATTTGTCATTGGAGACTAAGAAGCCAATTTTTTTTATAACTGATCAAGCAATTGCCAAAAGAGAATGTAGAAGTGGTTTTGATTATGGTTTTACATTGTTATCCAAATAAAAATTGGTTCCAGGCATTTTATTTTAGCCATATAGTGGTAGAAAAGACAACAAATTGATTTGTTATTACTTTTTATTGATTAACGTAAAGTCATTTCTTTGGCTTAGGCTTAGCGATTGAGCTAACTAAATAATCCTGATTAATCATTAATGAATAAAGGGTATTGTTATAAATATTTTAAATATCATTTTTCATTCTTAGCATCTTTTCAACTATTTTGCTTGTATCCATTTGTTGTTAATCTGTCTAAAAATAAGTTTTTGCATGCGTGATGGAAGATTAAAAATAATAATCTCTATATTGCATATTTTCTTCATTTTCCCAATTAACCCCTCCCAATGCTCTGCTTTACTTGACCTAACAAAAGGTTCATTTATTTTTTCTGTTGATAAAATGATATTAGGTCGCATGTTGCAACCGAGGAAAATGTGCAGGAAGCTATCAGACTTTTTACTGTGTCCACGATGGACGCAGCACGTTCTGGGATTCATCAGCAAGTAAATCTGACTCCTGAAATTGCTAATGAAATAAAGGTTGGTCTAATACGCAACCACAACACTGGTTCTCATTTCCTCGTAACTTCATCAGCTATTCTAATTTTTCTTTGTAATCCCCCTATAAACAGCAAGCAGAAACACAGATAAAAAGAAGAATAGGAATTGGCAACCACATATCTGAGAGAAGGCTGATTGACGAGCTCACCAAAATGGGGATGAACGAGTCAATTGTAAGCCCCTATGAACCGAACAAACCTTACAATTCTTAGCATTAGACGTTTGCTTGCACTAAAAAGCTAAGTCAATAGTAGTAAGAAGGATAGCTATATAAAGAAAAGTTATATACTCAGAATTCAAACTTGTTCATATTTCAGTTCTAGCATCTGATTATGCTATAAATGTTTTGGACAGGTGAGAAGAGCTCTGATTATTATGCACCAGAGAGATGAAGTTGAATATAAAAGAGAAAGGCGCGTCATTTTCCGCAAGGCGTGATCATGATAAGTTAATTCTTATATTGTGCCTTCGCATTGACATGATGATATACTTCTGACCTCCTTTATATTTGTAGCAAATGATATTTGTTGTAAACCAGAAACATCAGTAAAGTGGCATTTTAATCTTCTCACTCCCAATTACAAAAGCTCCTAAAGCTAGAATTTAGAAAGAGAGAATTACTAGTGTTGTCACTGGTGAAGGATCAAGAATTCAAGATGGTGTACTTTTCTGTGCTGCCTCAATTATTATTATTATTATTTTGCCCAAAGGTGGCACCTCTAGTTTATTTCTTGTGGAAAGTGGTCAAATATTTCTATTGATTTCTCTCCCTTGGAGAAATGTTGTACATATCTTTTTCATTTGATTTAAAACATATGGGTGGAGAGATTTGAACTTCTTTTTAAGTGATGCTTAGATTAACTATAATACAATCAATCCTGTAGTATTTAGTCTTAATAGAAAGAGAAATGTTACGATTTTTATTTTTTTTGGATGAGATACGATTTCATTGATTAAATGAAATATCCAAAGATATCAACGATACAAAAGAACCCATTTCATAGGGTATATGAAACAAGTTTCCAATTTTCCATAAGGAAAATCCATGGCTTTTAATAGCCGATATATCTTTGCACAAAAAAAAAGCAGTATATATGATATTATCCATAATGCCTTTGTCAAAATTTTCTTGGAAGATCCTTGCATTTCTTTCATCCCAAATCTTTCACAAAGCAGCACATATAAAACAACCATAATTGATCTTTGGAGGCTTTCAAGGGTGGGTGACTAATTAGTAAATATAGCCAACTTTGTATGTTAAAAGGGAGTACAATCGATCAGTTAAAGGCATTAAAATATCTCATACCAAAGTCCTCTAGAGAAAGTGCAGTCAAAGAAAACATGTTGAATAGATTCATCGTTGTTTTGGCAAAGGCAACACTAAGAGAGAGAGGTTAATCCACGGGCACCGTTTCTGTAATCTATCTATATAATCTATCCATGGTATTAAGACAAGAGTTATTGATTTCCTGTAGGAGGAATTTCACTCTTTCTGGCAAGGCATCTCCAAAGTTTCTTGAAAAAATCATATGCTAGAGAGAGCCTGCTAGTGGTGAGGAGAGTATAAAGATTTAGTGGAAAATCCTCGACTCAAGCTTCCATATCCATGAATCATCTCTGTCAGCAAGGGTCAAGTTTGAAAGATGGCTAAAGGCTGTGATTCTTCAATTTCATCATCCTTTAAGTGTCTTCTAAAATTTAAAGCCCAAATGCAGTGTTCTGATAGGCCTAAGCCTATCACTTTATTTCTCAACAACAGAGGGAGAATTCGAGAGCTCCCTTACCTCCCCAAATCTCATGAAGAGAATCAATTACAATGAATATAATCTTGATACCTTTCCCCTCAGCCTCACCGACTTTACATACTCACATTCACCTCTCATGGGCTCCACCTAACTAACAATACTCCTAAGGCTAATTTTTCCTCACATTCTATTCCTCATTATACTTGCTCTTCTCCTTCGCAAGCTTCCTTCACACATACACTTTTGTTACTTGGGACCTATCATTATCTGCCCCTCAAAGAGCCACCTTCTCCTCAAGATAGAGGTTAGAAAATTGCCCATTAATGACGTATGACAGTTCCCATATGGCATCAATAGGAAGCCCATTTTCTCAACGAATCAACATCTCCAATTGTTTCTCATCAGTAGGAGATGTTTGAAGACCTAATGCTTCAGCAGGTTGTAAAATATACGATAAATCAACAACCACGAAAGAGGGAATAGGAACAATTGGCAGGTTATTCCCCATAGCTTTTTGCAACACAGACATGAAAAATAGGGTGAATGCATGTGATGGTGGTGGGGGGTAAGGCGATCCGATAAGCCACCTTGTTGACTGGGGTAGTGATCTGAAAGGGTCCAACAAACCGTAGTGCAAATTTAGGGTGGTGTTTCGACAATGATGTTTGTCGATATGGTATTAACTTAAGATAGACCTAACCACCCATATCATATTCAACATCCATTCTCTTTTTGTTTACTGTCTTGATCATACGTTGTGGAGCTTTGAGCAAAGAAGCCTTCAACTTTGATAACATGACATTCCTATCCTTTGATTGTATATCCACCTCTCCAACCAAACTAGAGCCAAGTTTATATCCCAAGATAGGAGGT
This sequence comes from Benincasa hispida, assembly GCF_009727055.1. Classification (NCBI taxonomy): domain Eukaryota; kingdom Viridiplantae; phylum Streptophyta; class Magnoliopsida; order Cucurbitales; family Cucurbitaceae; genus Benincasa; species Benincasa hispida. Next base: position 52,182,487 of record NC_052354.1, read on the forward strand.
GGAGGCTAACCAGATAACACCTTAAAGGGATTCATACCGGCAGATGTATGGAAGGAGGTATTATAACTGAACTCAACCCATGGAATCCATTTGGCCCATTGTTTTGGTGTGCCCATCGTGAAACAATAAAGATACGTTTCTATGCTCCTGTTTACCACCTCCGTCTGCTGTCGATTTGTGGATGTTATGTAGTGCTACGACATAATTGAGTTCCTAAAGCATGAAACAACTCCCCCCAAAACAGGCTTGTAAAGAGTTTATCGCGGTCGGACATAATACTATGGGGATATCCATGTAAACACAGAATTTTCTTTACAAATATTGCAGCCACAGACTGAGCAGAAAATAGATGTCTAAGAGTGAGAAAATGTGCATACTTGGAGAGTCGATCCATTACAACTCGAATGATGTCATAAACGTCGGATTTTGGTAGCCTCCCAATGAAGTCCATCGAAATATCTGCCTACACGCGATCAGGAATTCGTAAGGCTTGGAGGAGGTCGACTGGAGTTAGTGTTAAATACTTAGCTTGCTGGCAAGTTTCACATTCTACCACAAATTTTCTTACATGTTTTTCATTCCCCTCAAATATGCTTCCTTTTCCAGCCTCTGATAGGTCTTAAGGATCCTTTGATGTCCACAATTAAGGCTATCGTGGAACTCTTATAATAATAAGGGAATTGTTGGTGACATTGTTGGCAATACAATACGCCCTTGATAACAAAGTAACTCCCACTTCAAGTTACACCCTGAAGGAACTTGCTATGCATTCAACAGTCATTGGCGAATTTCATTTAACTCACTATCCTCTGACACTTGATCGACAAATAGGGAGGTATTCAATCCACTTACCATACTTAACAATCCTAGTTCCAAGGCCAGAGGTAAACGTGAGAACACATCAGCCGCCGAATTTTCAGAACCTTGTTTATATTCAATACTGAAATCTAACCCATCAACTTGGCGATCCACCTTTAGTACTCGCCGACAATTACACGTTGTTCTAACAGGAATTTAAGGCTCTTCTAATCTGTATGAACAATGAAATGTCGTCTTAATAAGTAGGGGCACCATTTTTGAATTGCAAAAACCATAGCAATCGATTCTTGCTCATAAACAACCTTATAACAATGAGTAGGAGGTAGGATCTGACTGAAGTAATCCAAGGGCTTCTTATTTTGCATCAATACCGAGCCAACTCCCACCCTCGATGCATTAGTTTCAATGATGATGGTTCTTTGAAGTTAGGCAGCCCCAAGACCAGTACAGATGATGCGCTCGTAACATGCGATGAAATGAGTAACATCTATTAGGTTATAACACTTTGTTTTATCTGGTGGAACCCAAGTGCAAATTCAATCAGAGTCCTAATAAGTCCAGGGTTGAACTCTGGGATTGCTTGTAAATGTGCAGTGAAACTAAAAATATAATCTCAATGCAAATTGAAATGTTCAAACAAAGGGTTGATTGGAGGTCTTATTCTAATCTAAAAATCTATGCAACAAAAATCATGCCCAAGTGAAATAGTGTGGATTATGGTTGTTGGTGATAGATATGCGATGATAGGGTTGAGAAGAATTTTCACTAACATTTCCTAAACAACGAAATGGATTATGCGTTCAAGCGATGTACTCAATGTTACAGTCATCACTTCTCAGTGTATCCGACCACATTATCTTATCTCTAAGATGCATGCGATGAGTGCATTATGAGATGATATACTTGTTTCTAAGGAATATCTCCTCTTGTTTTATGAGTTCCAAATCTAAATTCTTTCAAACTTAGATTAAATTTACTTAGAACAATCTTTCGATTTATTCAAGCAACGCATATAAGCATACATAAAACAAGTTGATTCATAATTCTCTTGTTGCTTAGTAGTGTTAGCTACATACTTCTCAACCCATTAGACAATTTAGCTACGCATGATGGTAATGGATGAGATAAACATAGGATAGAATGAATATGTATTCATTTTGTAACGTTTGAATTGTCAAAGTTAAAATTACAATGAAAATACACTTTAAGAGATAGAAAGAGATAAAAAATCAAGTCATGGTATGTAATGTCTTGCTCCCTCCAGCTCTACTGGCGGTTGTTTCACTTAGATTATCGAACAATAATATCCCTTCTTTACTTCCACAGGAATCCTGAGTTCTCGCTAAGGTATTTCTATGGCTGAATGGGAAGGTTTTTGAGCAAAGTTTTTCTTCTTAAAATTTCTCTCTCCTCTCCTTGTATTCCGCATGGCGATTGCATGGGTATTTATAGATGTCTGAGGATATTTTTCTTTTCTTTTAGTCATGATTGTGCTGATGGGTGATAACGGGCAGAAATGCACGTTATCATAGTGCTAAGTTCTTAAACAATGTTGGATTGCGTTGATAGAATATGTTAAATTGCGTCCATTAAGCATAAATTCTATAATATTGCGGTCGTATGCGTCCAACGCATTAGAGCTTATTTTTGTGCAGAATAATGCGTCAACGTAATGCAAAGAATGCAATCATAGGAATACATCGGTCGAGTGTAACTTCATCGCAAAACTTTGTGTTGATCGTGCTTGTTAATATCCATCCAAGAAGAATCACTGCAACATGGTGGATGCATTCGGACGAAAGGACAATTAAGATCGATGGGACAGAAAGCTGACGGCAGTCTGATCCAAATTAAGTTGACAGCGGATAACCGTCACAAAGTATATCCAGCTTTATCAGTGACAATTATCCGGCGTGTTAGTAAGGAATTAAAGCTGTTCCATCTGTACAACCAGGAGAGAGAAGCTGCCTTTCACCGTTGATGCCCTATAAATACCAAGTGCATTCTTCAGAGAAGGGGTTAAGCAATCGATTACTTCATCACCTTTACAAGTTCATACCTCTGTTCATAGTTTTCTTTTCTATTTTACGGCGGAGCTAGAGAAGAGTGGTGACGCCGGAGATCGTCCAAGGCGGCTCGAGAGAGAACCTTGGGGCGTAAGAGTAGAGAACGGGTTGACTCTCGCGAAAGCGAGAATATCTTTAGAGCACGAGTAGAACAGTGTAACGCTTGGTGGCAAGAAATTGCTCTAGGCTCCTTAATATACTTGCATTGTTATTCTGTACTTCATCTTATATCTATTCAATGGAAGTTCTATTTCTACATCTTCTCACTCTCTTAATACGCATGAGTAACTAAACTAGTCGAATAGGTTGAGAAGAACTAAGCTAACATGACCTAGGAAGTTTATTGCTTGCAATTGTCTTGTTTTATGCCGTGCAAAATACCCCTTTAGAGTTACTCGAGAGAGAATTTGAAGAAAAAACCTAATGTCTCGAGAGAGCTAGGTTAGAATCTGACTTGAAAGAGCAAGATTAGGCTTGCATAAACAAGAGATAGGGACTTAGAGATAAGCTCTGTTTGTCAACTTGCATCGCATGCATCCTAGGAATAGGAGTGATATTATGTGGTCGCATATTTGTGTGAATGTCATGTGTCATCGCATAAATAGAGATAGAGGTTTATGTGTAACCCTGTAGACTTATCGCATATTTATCGCATGCTAGCCTTAGAAGCCGTGGCATTCACGCCGAGAGGTGGTTTACTATTGTATGCATGTTGCACGATCGCAAAGCATAAACGCATCCTAGGGAGTGTTAACCGAAACCCTTCTCAACCCGTTCACCGCATATTCATCGTATTTCCCATTTACCAATTGTTTTCAAACTCTGCCGCATTTATTATTATTTTCATCAATGCAAAAACCACCCAACACTTGTTTATTTCTCTAGTTATCGCAAGTTTTCATAAAAATCTCCAACGCAACTATTTTCAGAAGTCCCTGTGTTCGACCCTAGACTTACCAGGAAACTCAGAGGAATTTACACTTGGATTCCGTTGGGGAAACTTGAATACACAGCGCTATCCATCAATACATATCATCCATATTTTCCACACCTCATAAATCTAAGCATCAATGGGACACATTAAATTCCATACCCTGATGTGTGCCTGCAACGCGTCAGAAGTTCATTGAATCTTCAACGAAGTTCTCTTGTCAGCCACCAACTCAATCTATGATTTGACTCCTAATGCCCATGTCATGCTTTATTACCATAGCTGGTTATGCGATTGTATGTTTGTATCTGATAGCTTTTCCTTGATTGCATCAGTGAGTGCTTGATTCATGCGATCATGTGTTCGCCTGGTCACGATGGCGAGTTTTCTGCATAAACATAGTAATATCAACCCGTAATTTAAATATATCAGATGTTGAAGTTGTATGATCGCATAATTTGATTTTTATATGAATTCTTTGGTACAAGTGTCATAATTTCATACCTTTTTCCTATTCTTTAAAATAAAAGAGGTACGATAACTTGTATTTCTATAAGTTATCAACAAACATCATGCATTTTTAAAACCAAAATTATCCATTTTAGCACACTCATTCATCACATGAATAAATACCCACCAAAACCAAAATTAATAATAATTGAGTACTAAAATATGGTTTTGATACCAATTGATGGTATTGACAATCAACCAGTAGAAGCAATTAGGATCTTAAGCATTCTAACTACATCAATTTTAGACTATAAGCATGCATGGTTAGAAATTTCATTTAGGGTTTCAGAAACAATACCTTTGAAGAATACTCCAATTAGCTCCGATCTACAACTCGATTCTTCTTTCCAATGCTTGTAGATCACCACAAGATCTTCCCTACTATCCTCTAGGTCCTTAGATTGGATGGTGGAATCCAAAATGAGAGTGAATTTTGGAAAATTTTGGAGAAATTTTTTTGTGTTTGGTGAAGAACTTGAGAGAGCAATTATTTCTTCAAGGATTGAAATTGCATGAACCCTCTCATCTAAATAAACTTGTGTTTTTATTCAAATTTTACATGTAATCCCATTGCATAACTAAATGACACCAAACACATAAAAAATCTAAGTGAGATTTTAGGGGAAAAAGTGGGATAAAACCACTTTCTCTTATTTAAAAGTAATTTTCTATTTTAATAAATGTTTTTCACAAAAACACATTAAAATTTGAAAATAATTTTTCAATTTTAATTTTATAAAACCAAAATTTTATTTTCTATAAAATTAATTCAAAAAATTAATTTTAAATGATTAACTAACAATTTAATTATTCAAATTAATTTTATATCCAATATTAATTTAATTAAAAATCCATCCCAAAACATGAATCCTTATTCATGTAAATAATATTTAAATATTTTTAATTTTTGAATTTGTTTAATTTGATAATTAAATGTTTAAATATATCGTATATAATAATTCCTGTAAATCGAATTTGAACGCTTCAAAAACTCTTATCACACTATTCTAAGGTTTAGTCTATTTATGAGCTAGTAGGGGACCTAATGGACCTACAAATCATGAGCTTCAACATCCGAGATTAATTGACTAAACTCTTTTAACCAAATTAACCAACATTCGTTAACTACTAGGGTTGAAACATAGTCTCTACCTCCTCACGCCACACAAATTGTCCCTTTTTTAACAATTGGGTTAGGGGGAGCATGACCGTTCCATAGTTTGCCACAATCTTCCAGTATTACCCTGTTAAATCGAGGAATCCGCGTAGCTCATTGATACTTTGAGGTGTAGGCCATTGTCTCATCACTTTAAGCTTGGTTGGATCTGTCGATACCCTTGTTGCCGACACGATGTGGCCCAAATATTCAATTTTGGTTACTTGACGGAAGAATCTTTTTGGTGTCGCTCCCAAAAGACTTCCAGTCAAATAATATTTATAAATCATCGAACGAACTACTTATACTAACTGGTAGTACAAGCGACAAGTTCAGGGTCAAACCTCAGGGAAGTATGGAAGATTAGTTCCTTGAAGCGCATTTTGAGCGGAAGTGGTAAAATGGAGGGGTTTTGGTGTGGATTGGATAAGTCGAATTGTAAGAAAATAAAATGCGGAAAAATAAAAGATAGAAATGCAATTAATAGAGATGTTCTAGCTTAGAGGATGAATATCAGAATGACTCAATGTAATCTTGTTTATCAAATTATTCGAATACAATTTTGTGGTTCTTAATTATGTCTAGCCCAATTGATTGGACATCCAACCAATGGTCCTAATTACCTAATTAGTTAAACATGCTAGATGAATCCATACTAAACATATTTACCTAACCGTATTTCGCTCTAGAGCTTACACTAGGATGAATATTTAGTTTCCATCGTCTAACCAAACATTTAATATAGTTTCCCCTAGGTCAATAGGAATAATACTATTTGTTATAGATGACAAATCACATACCTATCTAACCTTTTGCTTCCTAGAAACCAACATATAATTTTATGTCACATATTACAAACCAATATCTTAAGCATTCAATCATAAAATCCCAAGTAGTTTGTTAGATAATCAAGAAAAAATATGATTACAAAGCAATTCAATTAGAAAGGAAATTCATAATCAAGATATAAAGATTACATTTAAATAAAATTCCAAAGACTACATAGAGTTCAATCCAAAATCCTCTAAATTAGAGAAAACCCTAGAACTTACCTTCCCAGGGGATGAAGAAGACAAATTCGGGCTCCATCTCAACTAATTACATGAGAGGAAAGAAGAAATTAGAGAAAATTGCAAGTGGGAGAGGTGAGAAGATGGAGAAATCGGCTCAGGAGCCGATTGGGGGTGATTATTTTGCCCTGAAATGAAGAAGAAATGTTTTATATAGTAGTCTCAGCATTGCAATGCTGCACCTAGCGTTGTAACCCTACGACAAACAACGCGTGCGCCTCCATTAAAATTTGAAGCGTTGCAACGCTACATGTGGCATTGCAGTGCTACCCTTTTTTTTAGCATTATGGAGGCTACTGTCTTGTAGTGTTGCGCAACGCTTGACTGAGCGTTAGAACGCTCCATCCAGGGATATTTTCGTCCTTCACATCCTTTTGAAGTTCGATTGCTTAAATTAGTTCCTAATTGCTCTATAACCCGAACAACTCGTAACGATTGATTCCACCTCCAGGATGCTTAATACCTATACAATCATTAAATAAACACATTAAATGTAGTAACGATCTAGAATTAAGAAGAGGAAAATAGCACGTTTTTGGTGCTATCATTGCTCCAAACTGGCACTTCTTAAAATTTGCCACAAATTGATTATGAACTAAGATGTCCAATATGGTTATAAGATGTCCCACATGCTTTTCCATGGTTCGACTATAGATTAGGATGTCATAAAAAAAGGATAGCACGAATTGCTGAAGATGGGGCTTCAATATTGTTAGATATTCTTATTAAATTTACCTTCTCTTAAATCACCGATTGACCCAAAAGCTTAAGCTTTTGGGTCAACTAATAATTTAAGATGGTATTAGAGTAGGTTGGTTCAGGATGTCCTGTGTTCAAAGCCCTGCAACGTTGTTTTCTCCCCAATTAATATTCACTTCCACTTGTGGGTCTGATGTATGAAAAAGACAAAAAAAATTGGAATGAATATTAATTTGGAAGGAAACAACAATGCAGAGGCTTGGAGTAGCTCATCTATCTTATAAGGAGTGTAAGTCCCCTTGGTTTTTCCAATGTGAGATTCTTAACATGCCCCCTCAAGATGGTGCCTCTTTTGGGTTCACCATTCTTGATCAGATCACAATTTCTTGTTATTGGACTGACAATACCCGTTTGGGTTTTATGGGTCTAATACCATATTAAATCACCAATTGACCCAAAAGTTTAAGCTAGTGGGTGAAGAGAAGTTTAATTATATATCATTTAACAAATATTTCATTCATTATTGCTTGAAAGGTCAAAGGGGTGCTTTGCAAACCAAATGTCATAACTAAGAATTCGTAATGGCTCTCAAGAGTTCAAAAGGCCGTTTTATGGACATCATCTTGTTGTACTCGAATTTGATGATAACCGGACTTTAAGTTGACTTAAGAAAAAATTGCAGCGCCAGACAGTTCATCGAGCAACTCATCAACTATTGGTATGGGATACTTATCCAGAATAGTGACATTATTCAAGGCCCGATAGTCAACACAAGACCTCTAATTATCATATTTCTATTTAACTAGCAGAACATGGCATGAGAATGCACTTCTACTTGGTTAAATTACACTAGCCATCAACATGTCTTTAAACCATATTTTCAATATCATCCTTTTGGAACTCAGGATATCTATATAGTTTGATATTAACTGGCCTTTCCCCTAGTTCTAACTCAATGGAATGATCATGAACACGTACTGGCGGAAGATCGGTTGGTACCATGATGATGGACTCAAACTTTCTCAAAACTCTTCAATTACTTCTGAAAATCTAGAAAATTCGTTTTGAAAATCTCCATAGTCGTTATCCGCCATCATAGCTTTCTCATCTATTGCATTCAACTCAATCAATGGCCCCTGATCATCCTCATTCATCATTTTCACCATCTATTTGAGGGAGATTTGGGATTTTACCAAGCTATGATCACTATGTAGCTAATCTAACCACTCTCCAATCTCGAATTCCATTATTGACAACCAGTAATCAAACAAGATTTGACCCAAGGTCTCTAGCCATAACACTCATAATATTACATCCGCATCACCTAATGGGAGAGGAAGAAAATTGTGAATTATAGATAAATAAGAGATAGTCAGAAGCACACCTTTATAGATGCCATTTGCTTGAACTGAACCCCTCGAGCCTAACACCACCCCATAACTTCTAGATGGCGAGACTGACAGTTGCACTTTTGCCACCAATTCTGATGTGATGAAATTGTACGTTGCACCCTCATCAGTTAGAACTGCCACCTTGCGATTGCTAATCCTCCTACAAACCTTAATCGTCTTCGGGGAGCTCAATCCAATCCTCGAACTGAGAGATAGAGCTGCGATTTATTTTTCTTTTGTCTCATGTTCATGCGTCATTCCATGGCCAACAATATCTGGTTCCTCTCCATCGTCCGCCCGATCCTTTCCTTCTTGAACGAGCATAAATTGCAGCTTCTTCTTGTAACAATGTCTAAAATTAAACTTCTCGTTGCGCTTGAAGCAAAATCTCTTATCCTTTTTTTTTGCTTTATCTCTATATCTGTCAATCGTCGATATGGGCTATTATTACCGCCATTAGCTTCGACATTCTTTAGCGGTGTAACCATGGTAGAAGAGCTTACTGTACTACGATTAGGGCTGAAGGTTATCAAGCAATTTGTTGGAGCACTAGACCCGTTGGATCCTGACCTGCTAGAGCTATGAAACACGAACCTTACTTTCCCTACTTAAATATGTTTATTGTCGAGATTAGTAAAATGAGGGATTTAATATTTAAGTTAAAGTGCAATTGTGGAGAAATGGGTAAAGGATAAGGAAATAAAGAAGGAAAATGCTTAAGTATTGAAAACTTGACTCTTGGGTGTTTATAAGTTAGCCAAGCAAGAAAATTTTTTGGCTAAGTGTTGGTCGTAAAAATGGTGGCCAAGTATCGAGTAAACACTAGGCAAGCATCGGGTAAACACTAGGTAAGCATTGAGTAAGCATTAGGTAAGCATCGAGTAAAAGCCATGCATGGTGGAGGAAAGGATTGTGCATCGAGTATGCATGAGCAAGGAAGGGATCAAGCATTGAGTATCATTGAGTAAAGGCCATCATGCATCGAGTAAAAGCCATCGTGCATCGAGTAAAGGCCAGGTCATACATCGAGTAAAGGCCAGATCGTTNACCGAGTAAAGGTCATCGTGCATTGAGTAAAGGCCATCGTGCATCGAGTAAAGGCCATCATGCATCGAGTAAAAGCCATCGTGCATCGAGTAAAGGCCAGGTCATACATCGAGTAAAGGCCAGATCGTTCATCGAGAAAGATATGCGTGATCGAGTAAAGGTCATCGTGCATCGAGTAAGGGCCATCGTGCATCGATTAAAGACCATCACGAGTAAAGGCCACGTGCATTGAGCAAAGGCCATCATGCATCGAGTAAAGGCTTGTTGGGAATGTCCTAGAACTTGCAGTTCATAAATTTTGTGTTAAACATTCTATTTATCAATAAAATATTATTTAGTATTTTATTCAATAAAGTTGTTGATTTTGCATTCTATTATGAAAATCCAATAAACATATCCATGGCTATAACATGAATACTTTAACTTTATGTAGTAACATAAACATGATCAAGTTAATAGTATATAGCCTAAATGGTCTATAAGTATATCGATGAAATTGGGTATCTCATCCTGGTAACACTATTGGATGCGACTCATTTTGTATAGGTAATACAAATGATGTGATCCACAGATCATTCATGTAGAGACATGTGAGTGGAGGCATCATGTGCAATGAGTTTGCATATAGACTGAACCACGAAATAGTCATTTTTCTTTATAACGACCGTTTACTGTTAAAACTGACTATTTCATACTTAAGTAACCAAGGATAACTCGATCTTAATCCTGAGCTAGCTATAAACTTCTGTTTATTCGGGATTATTCTTTGATCTGCATGGGTGAGAGTAGTCCAACGACATTGCTCAATAAGCCTTCTATTTTGGGGATAAGACTGGATGGATAGCTAGGGACGTAACCCTGCAAGATGGAATTCACTTCTACCCATTTTAGAGTTAGCAGATAGGTTGTTCTCTTAAGTACTGATTCCAGGTCTTTAACAATCGGAGGCCCCGCCTTCTTGTGGTAGAGAAGGACATGATTCATAAGTAATATTATGAATCCAAATTGTTCATTAGAGGGTCAGTAGGAATTTGAGGAACGAGATGTATTTACAGGGGTAAAACGGTAATTTTGACCCAACTGTAATTACGAACAACCTGTGAAGGATCGACTTACTGATTAACATCTTGAATTTCTACATCAAATACTTGATCAACATCTTGTTAATATACGATGCATGAGATAACGCTAGCATTTTGTTCTTTCAATCTCGAAAGATCTGAATATCAAGAACAAACCAAGCCTCTCCCAAATCATTCATTTGGAATTGGGTTGCTAGCCAGTTCTTAACTGTAGTCAATAAGCCTACATCATTCCCAATGAGTAAGATATCATCTACATACAATACTAGGAAAACTATTGAACTGTTGATGATCTTCTTGTAGACATAAGGTTCATCAACGTTCTGATCAAAACCATAAGATTTAATTGCAGTATCAAATCTTATATTCCAAGATCGAGATGCCTATTTTAGTCCATAAATGGACCGATTAAGCTTAAAAACCTTTTGCTCTTGAACTTGGATTATGAATCCCTCGGTTTGCACCATATAAATGGTCTCCTCAAGATTAACATTCAGAAAAGCAATGTTGACATCCATTTTCCATATCTCATAGTCATAATATGAGGCAATAGATAGGAGGATCCAGATAGACTTCAGCATGATAACATGCAAGAAAGTCTACTCATAGTCGACTCCCTCTACCTGGATATAACCCTTTGCCACCAGTCTAGCCTTGAAGGTTTGCACCTTCCCATCAGCACCCCGTTTCCTCTTGTAGAACCATTTACAACCTATAGGTTTAACCCTATCAAATTGATCTACAAGATCCCAAACTGAATTGAAGTACATAGACTCCATTTCGAGATCCATGACTTTGATCCATTCATCTCTCTATCAACATCCTCCATTGCCTTCTTGTAAGAAAATGGATCCTCAACCTCACCATCGGCTACCATAGGTAGGATTTTAGTTAAACCCATAGAGCGAATAGGTGGGTTCGCAACCCTCCCACTGGTGGGATTGGTGTCCTAATTCTCCTGGAGTCTCTAGTTTATAATATATACACATTGTTATGAATAAAATAAGAGTAATTTTATCTGGCGTTTACTCATATCCAATAAACGTAGCTCCATGGTTATTGTATGTAAACTTAAGCATGTATATGAGATATACAAGTAAATCATGCCTTAAGTAACAACCTAAATAGGTATGTAGTATAAAGATTAAGGGGGGATACCTGATCCTGGTGACACTACGGATACGACCTGCTTTATAGAGGTTTGCAAGTATTATGATCTACTACAGATGATAGATCTTGACCATTCATGTGGAGACATGCGAGTGAGGGTATCCTATACAAAGAGTTTGTATAAGACCGGACCACGAGATGACTAGTCTCTGTATATAATGTTGGGGTTGATGCCCTAAAGTTTCCTGTCATATAGTTTGTAAACAGTATGTACGAACGCTTGTGTTGTTAATATATGATATTTACTTCACATCTTGTATTTTTGCTCAGTTACTTGTATTATTTGCTTTACCACAAACCAATAAACATAAAACCCCTGGTTATCTATATGTGACTCAAGCATGTATGTGGTGACAGTGGATCATGTCTTGAGTGATAACCAAAATAGTCTATAGTATATGGATATAGGAGGGAAACCTTATCCTGGTAACGCTACGGATGTGGCCCGCTTTTTGGAATGGTCACAAGTGTTGTGACTTGTCACAGATGGTCTGATCCTGATTATTCGTGTTGGGGACATACGAGCGGGGGCGTCTTATACAAAGAGTTTGTATAAGACCTGACCATTAAGTGTTAACGTCTCGTTATATAACACCGTTCATGACAGAGACTTCACTTCACTAGGATGACCATAGGTAACATGACCTCAATCCTGAGTGAGTTGGGAACTTCTGCTATTGAGGGCGGTCCTTTTGATTTGTATGGGTGCGAGTGGTCAGTTCACCGATTCAAACCTACCATTTTGAGGATTCGTCTGATTTAGAAGATGAGAACTCAGCTACACAAGATGGAATTCACTCCTTCCCCAGGCAGGGTTAAGTAGATAGATAGTTCCCTTAAGGGCTGATTCCGGGGCTTAGACGATGTGGCGCCACACACCTTCTCTCTGCCCGAGAGGTGTTCACACATAGTTGGACTATGTTGTATTGTTCATTAGAGGAATCAGTGTACTTAAAGAGTGAGATGTAACTACAGGGCATAACGGTAATTTGGCCCAGCTGTTACTTACGAGCATCTGTGAAAGGTCATCATACTCATGTTTTGTTATATCCGATGGAACATAAATATATCTTTGTGGTAAGAAGAGTTCAGCTGTTGGTCTTTAGTGAAATGCCTGACAGTTAACGGATGGTGGATCTCGTGGCTAAAGAGTTTAGTCAGCTATTCACGGACTATTTGGAGCTTCGAGCCACAGGTCCATTAGGTCCCTAGGTAGCTTGGATAAAGTCAAGAACCAGTATTTGAGTTAATTTGAAATGTTCAAATTGACAAGAGGAAGTTCGATTATATATGATATAATGGACTGGTTAATTATATATGATATAATTGGCTAAAATGTATGAGATACATTATTTTGGAGGAAATTAGATATAAATATGATTTATATCAAGTAGAGGATAAAATACTATAGTAGATATGTGATATCAAACTATAGGATAAAAATATAATATGATTATATTTATTAATTAATTAATTGGTTAATTATATGATAACTAAGCCAATTTTCACGTTTGGACGTGGGTTAGTGGGAATGAGTCGGTTATTGTAACCGATGAAATAAAAAATGAAATCGTTTCATTTTTTAAGTGAACGTTCAATCATTGCCCAAAAGATATTCGGGGAGCGTGCGTTGGAGAATAGAGAACGATCGTTTACGTAAAACGAGAGCCTATACGATAGTCGCTCTTCGTCTAGATGATCGTCTACCTCGCGTCTAAACGATTGCACACTGTCACCTACACGATCGCATAGCTTCTCTAAATGATCGTATAGTGTGCCAATTTAGCTAAACGATCGTATACCTTTTCCTAAACGATCGTTCAGTAAATCTTACACGATCGTGTAGCTCTTCCTAAACGATAAACAGTCTGCTATGCGATTGCGGTCTTTTTCCCTCCCACTTGCTTATCGCCTACATGATTCGTATTTCCTCCTTCCTCTACCAAATTTACCAAAGACCACCTTTTGGGTTTTCACTCCAAGAATACCCGGGGCTCTTTAGTGGTGGTGTCGTCCCCACGACGTTTGTGTTCGCGGTCGTTTGTGTTGCTGTTGTTGACGTTGTTGCTGGGTGTTGGTAGATCGCGTGGGGGTTTCCACTACGGTGAGTTTTGGAGTTTTGAAGACGGTCTTCAACTGGTATGGAACTCTCATCTTGTTATATTTTTGTCTTAATATGCCGTTAATTAAGATTTGTTTGCATAACTGTATGTATTGAATGTAAAATATGTATTTTGATCACGGTGAGATCGGAGCGATCCGAACGCTCTCATGGAACTCTTAGATATGAGATCCTTCATATAACGCCATTGATACTGGAGACTTACATCTCACCTAAACGACCATAGGTGACACAACCTCAATCCTGAGTGTTTTGGGAACTCCTGCCTTTGAGGGCGGTCCTTTGATCAGTATGGGTGAGAGTGGCCAGATTGCCAACTCAACATGCCTACCTTTTTGGGGATTTGTCTGATTTAGGAGTTGGAAACTCAGTTACACAAGATGGAATTCACTCCTTCCCCGAAGTAGGGGTAAGTAGATAGATTGCTCCCTTAAGGATTGATTCCGGGTCTTGAACATAGTGGCCACAACTTCTCTTTGGAAGAGAGGATTCAGTCATAGTAAAACTATGACTTATGTTCATTAGAGGGATCAGTGGTACTTAAGGAGTTAGATGTAACTACAGGGGCATAACAGTTATTGGTCCAGCTGTACTTACGAACGAAAGGGTTATCATACTGTTGATTAGTTGATATGGCCACATAATATATCTGTAGTAAGGAGAGTTCAGTTGTCGGTCTTTAGTGGAGTGCCTGGAAGTTAATGGATGTTGGATGCCGTGACTAAAGAGTTTAGTCAGTTATTCACGTACCATTGGAGCTTCGAGCTACAGGTTCATAAGGTCCCCTTGGTAGCTCAATGGATTCAAGTTGAGAATTAGTTCTTGGTGTTGATTTGAAATGTTCAAATCGACAAGAGAAAATTTGATTATATATGATATGATCGGTGTGATGTATGAGATACATCAAGTGGAGAATTAATGTAAATGAGATTTACATTAAGTACCATAAAATAGAAAAAGAACTATGATCTTATATGTTTCATGAGATGAAATATTAAAACTATAGGTTATAAATATAATATCATAAGTTGGTTATCATATATATATTTATAATAATACTAATTATTGGATAATTATATCTTTTCCTCTAATAACCAATTGAGTGGGAGGTTATTGGTGGTTTCATGGTAATTGAGAGATAAAAGGAAAAATGTTTTCCTAAATTTAGTAGTTGAGTTGAGATTTTCGATTCTCGAAAATTACTCACGAAAAGGTTGTCAAGTGGATTAGATTCACTAAACGATAGGTCAAGAGAGACTAAACGATCGTGGAGTGACACTACACAATAGTTCACTTAGCTGGCCTTTAACTAAACGATCGCAAAGCTTAAATTACTCAATCGTTTACACGATTTTTATTCCTCTGGTCTCTTCCTCAAACCAAGTTTACACAGAGCTCACACTTCTGGATTCTCACACCGAGAATACCAAGGTAGCCATTGTAGTGGTGTCGTACTCAACTTGACTAAGTTGAGGTTTTTAGAGGTCGTTCATTGTGTTTGCGGTGTTCGTGTGGTGGTCACTGTGATCATGCTGTGTTGCAGACATAATGTTCGAGCATTCGGGATTTCTGTCTAGTTGATTGCACGAGCGTTCATGATCGAGGGATTTTGAAGATGAGTCTTCAAAGGTATGTATAATTCTATCCCCTGATCTTATGTAAAGCATGCTGTAATTTCGTATGTTGCATGACCAGTTAGTTTGTAAAGCATGCTGTAATTTTGTATGTTGCATGACCAGTTAGTTTCCGTTTCTTAGTTGTAATTGTTTATGTTCAAATACAAATGAAATTTGGAACTATTATTCTACTGCTCATGGAAATCCTCATATCCGATTTTCTTCAATTGGTATCAGAGCCAGGTTGTTTTGATATTCCAAATTTCACTCCTGTTTTAAACATCTTTTACAGTCGTGGTGGGTATTCTGTATTACGTTTAATTGTTAAATGCATTTGTGGATGGTGTTGATGAATGTTTATGGGTTTAATTGCCTCCATTTAAATCTTTCTTTCAATTACAAACTGTTAATTTGTAAGGCCCCCTGCGTTTTTGGGCATAATTAACATGCAATTTAATTTTTAATTCAAAAAGTTTGAGTTTGTCGAGTCGTTCGTGATGAAGTTTCGAAGCATGGAGATGCTGTTCTCAGCGAGGAAGAAGATCAAGAGTTGGTCGTGTCATGTAGCATCAGGTAAACGATCGTTGGGATTTAACTAAACGATCGTGTAGTATTTACTAAACAATCGTTTAGCTAATGCTAAACGATAGGGTAAAGTGTTTGCTTTATCGTGTAGCGTTGGTTGTCCGATCGCGTAGACGCTGGAGGTAAACGATTGAGTGGGAGCATGTGATGCTCATCATTTAATAAAAGGTGCACGCTAAACGATCATGTAGTTAGCATGCTCATTTCATAGTCATTGACTACACGATAAAACGGTATACAGTACTTAGGCACTCGCTCAACGGTCGTTTAGACGATCGTGCTTTATCGCATCATTGTCATTTAGACAATCGTATAAGGCTTATGAAAGGCATTGCGCTCTGCACGATCGCGTACCTCATGCTTCATTGCATAGTAAAAGGTACACGATCGTTTAGCTCTGAAAGCGTAGGTAAAAAATTGAGTAAAGCATTTATTCTTTCATAAGCGTTTATTCTTTCGTGTAGATGATCACGAGGAAGTTTGGTACACGATCAGTAGAGATGCAGACTTCGACTGGACGGTTCAAGACCTAGTTCTCCTGTTTGAATCGGAGACTCTTTGCTTTTGTAATAGTTAGCTTTTAGTTTTGTGGATTTGAGGTAATTTTTCTTGGTTCATCAACATTTGTTTAATATACATGAGATGTATATGGTTTATATGCCAAAGTGTTTGACATATAGTTTTGAAACCCACCTTAGATTGTGCAATTATTCATGCATCATGTATTATAAGTGTTATAATATGGCATGATGAAATTACAAGAGAGTATACACATGCATCATGAAATATAAGAGTTATATTTATGCATGCAGTAAGCATATTTATGCATCATCCTTATATTATAAGCGTTATAGTATAAGGGTGAATGGAAGCGTGTTTTTGCTTGGTTTGTTGCTTATTTGCATAAGTGTTATATAAAAGTAGCAATGAATGAACAATGCATGGAGCATGACACTTAGGCTGTTGATAAGCATTATGAACGCATTATATGTGTTTGCTTTGCGTTGTGAATGGTTTTGATTGTTTCTATTATAAGCATTATAATAGAAATTAGAACTAAAATCGATAAGAAAGAGTTGCATGTGGGCTTAGGGTGAACTCATGTTTTAAAAGGGTTTTAAAATTGGATTGAGATAGACCTAAGTTCAAGGGTTCTAATGGGATCAGCAACCCAGTTTAATCTTTTTAAATCGGTTTAATAGGATTAAATTGATTGGCATAAAAGATTAAAATTGTATCAAATCTATCTATAAGGGACATTTTATCTAAGGGGGGTTCTGTCTAGGCTAGGTTACTTAAGCTGACGGAAACAGAACACCCCTACCTGAGAACCTACCTGGAAAGGTGAATTAGATAGATTTTCTGCAAGCATGCAACAATTGATCAAGACTCCGTTAAATAGTTTAATGGATGATGATCAAAAGTTATTTGACTATCCAAGGTAAATGTTGCTCTTAGGTAAACCTAAAAAGTCACTTAATTAAAATTCTTAGCCGTGTTTATTCTAAATAAACTAAACTTTAGGTTATAAAATACTCAGTGGGAGGAAGAGATGTATATGATATGTCAATGACTCCACTTACATTTCTCCCTGAATGTTCACGCTGCGAGATTCATGCTTGGCCTCGTGGTGCCCTGGGAGCATCCCCCTTCAGATGGTGTTTACATGAGTCAATATAAAGGTGGATGGAGAGAGTGTATATAGTAAGTGGGTGAAGGGTGTGTGTCAACACGTCCTACAGTCTCTGTCATTGGTTCGCACCGTGAGATCATTCTATACTCCCTTGTCATGCCCTGGGAGCCTTCCCCTTCGAATGGGTTTTATACAGTTGGTCAATATCAAGGTGAACTCCAGAAATGGATAGGGTCATTTTAGTTTTTGCCCCAATCGGATTTTTTCCCTCTAGATTGCCTGCTTGGGGTGAATCTTTAGGGCCTAAAATGGCAGGTCACACTTAGAGAAATTGTTAAGCAAGTTAATGATTTTTTGACCAAGTCAATGATGGCTAGTCGTTATAGAAGCAAGAGTTGTTCTAGTATTAATGGAAGGTTGAGAATATCTCAATTCAGAGGAGGGATGAATTGACCACCCTTCGGCGACCTTTGTCCTAAACCTTTGAAGCGTCATTGCGAAACTAGATGTCACAAGGGGTTTGTGTTAGTTTTTCTAAACCTTATTGGATGTTGTATGTTTTTTCAATGGGTATTTGCTTAAAACCTAATGCAGTTCAATGTGTTTTTTTTTCCAGCAACATGTTTGATTTTCCGTTTAATGCCTCTAATTTGACCGGTTACATACAGTGGAAAGAGTCTTTTAAAATGTATTTCGTGGTAAACAACCTCGAATTTGTCATGGTTGAGGAGTTTCCTCAAGTCCTGACCCTTGATGTACTGCAAAGTGTTCGTAATGCATATGAGGTGTGGATGAAGGCTAATTCATTGGCCCGACTTCACATATTGGCTAGCATATCTGATATTTTGGCCAGAAGGGTTGAGAACATGGTCATTGCACGTGAGATCATGGTCTCGTTGCAAGATTTGTTTGAACGTCAGTTCTCACTTTTTGAGCACAAAGAGATGGATGACAAAACCAGTAGTGTCAATTCCCCAGTTAAACTCTAGGAAGAGAAAACAATTGTTGCTGACTCTGTTGAGGTTCATAGTCGAGAAATGTTCTCTACATTGAACTTGGAGCTTATTTAGGTTCTGATACTAATCCCACTACTCTTCAAAAGAGGATGATGTCTAAAGATAGTAAATGTGATTTATTGGTCTTAGAGACGTGTTTGGTAGAGAATGATGATTCTGCATGGATCCTTGATTCAGGTGCTACTAATCACGTCAATTCCTCTTACCAAGGATTCAGTTTCTGGCAAACGTTGCCAATGGAGAGTTGATTCTATGAGTTGGTACTGGTGAGGTTGTTTCAGCTGTTGTTATAGGTAGGCTAAAGTTATTTTTAGACAAGAAACGTTTTCTGTTACTGGATAATGTTTTCGTAGTTCCTTATATCATGAGGAACTTAATCTCAGTTTCTTGTCTCAAGAACAAGGTTATACCATCTCCTTTTCTGAGAGTAAAGTGTTTATTTTCAAGAATAGAATGGAGATTGGTTTTGGTTCAATGGAAAGTAACTTATATGTACGTCATAAAAGCCTTGTTTAATATTGAAATGTTCAGTACGGCGACAATAGCTAAAAGACCAAAGGTTTCTCCTAAGGAAAATGCCCATCTTTGGCATCTAAGATTAGGTCACATCAACCTCAATAGGATTGATCAGTTGGTGAAAAGTGGACTTCTAAAGAGTTTAGAAGAAAACTCGTTGCTGGTGTGTGAATCATGCCTCGAAGGCAAGATGACCAAACGATCTTTTACTGGAAAAGATTACAGAGCCAAGGAAGCCTTGGAGCTTGTACATTCTAACCTTTGTGGTCCAATGAGTGTTAGGGCTCGAGGTGGTTATGAATATTTCATCTCTTTCATAGATGATTATTTAAGGTACGGATATCTCTACCTAATGCATCATAAGTCTGAAGCCCTTGACAAGTTCAAGGAGTATAAGGTTGAAGTTGAAAACTTGTTAGGTAAGAAGATAAAAACACTACGATCTGATCGTGGTGGAAAGTATATGGTCCTCCAATTCAAGAACTACATGGGATTACAACTCTTGAGCCCAGGTACACCTCAGCAAAATGGTATATCAGAAAGGAGAAACAAAACCTTTTTGGACATGGTTCGGTCTATGATGAGTTATGCTCATCTTTCAAACTAATTTTGGGGTTTTGTAGTGGAGACTGCATGCTACATTCTGAACAACGTTCTTTCAAAAAGTTTTTCTGAAACACCTTTTAATTTTTCGAGAGACCATAAAGGTAGTTTACGCCACTTTAGGATTTAGAGGGTGTCTGACCCACGTGCTTATGACTAACACAAAGAAATTGGAATCGCGTTCGAAAGTTTGCCTTTTTGTAGGCTACCCTAGGGAAATGAGGGGTGGATACTTCTATGACCCGAGTGAGAACAAAGTGTTTGTTTCTACAAATGCTATCTTCTTGGAAGAAGAGCACATCTGCGATCATAAGCCACATAGTAAGCTTGTTTTACATGAGATTTCTAGTGAGACCGACACTACTGAGGGTTCAACAAGAGTTGTTGAACAGACTGACAGATCAACAAGAGTTGTTGAGGTCGGTACATCTAGTCAACCAACTCAAGAGTTGAGACTGTCTCGACGTAGTGGGAGGGTTATGAACCCACCAGATTGCTACATGGGTTTGACTGAAACCCAAAACGTCATTTCTAATGATGTGGTCGAGGATCCATTGTCTTTTAAGTAAGCAATGGAGGATGTTGACAAGGATGAGTGGATTAAGGCCATGAACCAGGAGGTGGAGTCTATGTACTTCAATCAAGTCTGGGAGCTTATGGATCCACCTGATAGGGTAAGACCTATAGGGTGTAAATGGATCTATAAGCAAAAGCGAGGTGTAGTTGGAAAGGTGCAAAACTTTAAGGCTCGACTCGTGGCAACCCAGGTTGAGGGAGTGGACTATGAGAAAGCTTTCTCACCTGTTGTCATGCTTAATTCTATCAGGATACTCCTGTCCATAGCCATATTTTATGATTATGAGATATGGAAAATGGACGTCAAGTCTGTCTTTCTCAATGGTAATCTTGAAAAGACCATCTACATGGCTCAACATGAGGGGTTCGTAGTTCAAGATCAAAAGCAAAGAGTTTGCAAGCTTAATAGGTCCATTTATAGGCTGAAACAAGCGTCTAGATCATGGAACATTAGATTTAACAATGCGGTCAAATCGTTTGGTTTTGATCAAAACGTTGATGAGCCTTGTGTTTACAAGAAGATCATCAATAACTCAGTAGCTTTCCTAGTACTGTATGTGCATGATATCCTACTCATTGGAAATGATGTAGGGTTTCTGACTGATATTAAAAATGTTGGGATTGGTGTCCTAATTCTCCCGGAGTCTCGTAGTTTGTAATTTATATACATTGTTATGAATAAAATAAGAGTTATTTTATCTTGCATTTACTCATATCCAATAAATTACAAAGCTCCATGGTTATTGTATGTAAACTTAAGCATGTATATAAGATATACAAGTGGATCATGCCTTAAGTGATAACCTAAATAGGTCTGTAGTATAAGGATTAAGGAGGGATACCTGATCCTGGTGACACTATGGATACGACCCTCTTTGTAGAGGTTTGAAAGTGTTGTAAACTACTACAAATGGTAGATTCTGACCACTCATGTGGAGACATGCGAGCGAGGGTGTCCTATACAAAGAGTTTCTATAAGATTGGACCACGAGATGACTAGTCTCTGTATATAACGTCGTTGATACTGAAGACTTACATCTCACTTAAACAACCATAGATGGTAGGACCTCAATCCTAAATGTTTTGGGAACTCCTACCTTTGAGGACAGTCCAGTTGGAGTTTTGTTTGGACTATAGCCAACTTATCTCATAATGGGGATTAGTATGGGTGAGAGTAGTCAGATTGCTAACACAACATGCCTACCTTTTTGGGGACTTGTTTGATTTTGGTGTTGGAAACTCAGTTACACAAGATGGAATTCACTCCTTCCCCAAAGCAGGGGTAAGTAGATAGATTGTTCCCTTAAGGGCTGATTCCGAGTCTTGAACATAGTAGCCACAGCTTCTCTTTGGAAGATAGGACTTAGTCATAGTAGGACTATGACTTATGTTCATTAGAGGGATCGATGGTACTTAAGAAGTTAGATGTATCTACAAGGGCATAATGGTTATTGGCCCAGCTATACTTACGAGCGATCTGTGAAGGATTATCGCACTGTTGATTGGTTGATATGGACACATAATATATCTGTAGTAAGGATAGTTCAACTATCAGTCTTTAGTGGAGTGCCTGGCAGTTAACGAATGGTGGATCTTGTGACTAAAGAGTTTAGTCAGTTATTCATGTACTGTTGGAGCTTCAAGCTACAGGTCCATAAGGTCCACTTGGTAGCTCAATGGATTCAAGTTGAGAATCAGTTCTTGGTGTTGATTTGAAATATTCAAATTGACAAGAGGTAATTTGATTATATATGATATGATCGGTGTGATGTATGAGATACATCAAGTGGAGGATTAATGGAAATGAGATTTACATCAAGTACCATGAAATAGAAAAAGAGCTATGGTTTATACGTTTCACGAGATGAAATATTAAAACTATAGGTTATAAATATAGTATGGTAAGTTGGTTATCATATATATTTATAATAATATTAATTATTGGATAATTATCTTTTTTTCTCTAATAACAATTGAGTGAGAGGTTATTGGTGGTTTCATGGTAATCGTGTGATAAAAGGAAAAATATTTTCGTAATTTTAGTTAGTTTTGAGTTTTTTTTATTCTCCTAAATTACTCACGGTTGGCTGTTAAGTAAATAAGATTTACTAAACGACAACTGAAAAGAGACGAGACGATCATGGAGTGTTTCTATACGATAGTCACTCAGTTGGCCGATAGTTAAAGGATCGTGAAGTTTTTGCTAAATGATCGTGGAGCTTCTTCTAAGCGATTGGGCATCATCTATACGATAGACCTTGTCATCTCCCACAAACTCAATCGTTTACACGATTGTTCCTCCGGTCTCGTCCTCTAACCAAGTAAACACAAAGCCCACACTTCTGGATTCTCACACTGAGAATACCAAGGTAGCCATTGTGGTAGTGTCGTACTCAACTCGACATTGTTCGAGGTTATTTGGAGGTCGTTTGTTGAGTTCGTGGTGTTCATGTGGTGGTTGCTAATTGTTCGTGGTCTTGGAGATCACTGAGTTTGAGTGTTCGTGTGCTACATTATTGGAGTATGTTCGAAGCATTCATGATCAAGGGAGATTTAAGATGAGTCTTCAAAGGTATGTGTATTCTTTCCCTTGATCGTATAGTAAAGCATGCTGTAATTTCGGTTTTGCGCATAACCTGTATGTTTCCTTTTCTTGATTGTAATTGTTAATGTTCATATACGATTGAAATTTAGAACGATCATTTTGTTGCTCATGGAAATCCTCATGTCCGATTTCCTTCAATTGGGATCAGAGCCAGGTTGTTCTGACATTCCAAATTTCACTTCTTGTTTTAAACATCTTTTACAGTCGTGGTGGGTTTTCTGCATTGCGTTTAACTGTTAAATGCATTTGTGGATGGCATTGATGAATGTTTATAGGTTTAATTGCCTCTGTTTAAAGCTTTCTTTAAATTACAAAGTGTTAATTTGTAAAGGCCCCTGTGTTTTTGGGCATAATTAACATGCTATCGAGTCTGTAATTCAAAGTGTTTGAGTTAGTCGAGTCGTTCGTGATGAGGTTTCGAAGCATGGAGATGCGGTTCTCAGCGAAGAAGAAGACCAAGAGTTGGTCGTGTCGTGTAGCCTCAGGTAAATGATCGTTGGGATTTGGCTAAATGATCGTGTAGATTTTTCTATACAATTGTATAGCTAATGTAAACGATAGGGTAAATCGTTTACTCTATCGCATAGTGTTAGTTGCCCGATCACGTAGATGTTGGAGATAGATGATCAAGTAGGAGCATTTGATGCTCATCGTTTAGAAAAAAGAGGCGTGCTAAACGATCATGTAGTTAGCATGCTCATTGCGTAGTCACTGACTACACGATCATGCGGTGTGCGATACGAAGGTGCTTGTTCAGTGATCGTTTAGACGATAGTGCTTCATCGCATCGTAGTCGTTTAGATAATCGTATAAGGATTTTACTACAGAGCACGCTGCACGATCGCGTACCTCGTGCTTTATTGCATAGTAAAAGGTACACGATCGTTTAGCTCTGAAAGCGTTGGTAAACGACTGAATAAAGCATTTGCTCTTTCGTGTAGATGATAACGGTAAGAAATGCACGTTATCATAGTGCTAAGTTCTTAAACAATGTTGGATTGTGTTGATGAATTATGTTAATTTGTGTCCATTAAACATCGATTTCATAATATTACGGTCGCATGCGTTCAACGCATTAGAACAATTGATTTTTGTATTTTTGTATACGTTGATGCAATGCAAGAATTGCGATCATAGGAAATCACTGGTTGAGCGCAACTTCACCGCAAGGCTTTGTGATGATTGTGTTCGTAAACATTTGCCCAAGAAGGATCGCCGCAACTTGGTCAGTGCAACATGGTGGGTGCATCTGGGTGAAAGGCTAATCAATCGCAATGGGGGCAGAAAGCTGATGACAGTCGAATTCGAATTATGTTGACAGCCGATAACGGTCACAATGTACATTAAGCTTTTCGGTGACAATTATTCGGCGCATCAGTTAGGAATTAAAGCCGTCCCATTTGTACAACCATGAAAGAGAAGCTGCCTTTCACCATGGACGCTTTATAAATACCAAGGAAATTCTTCAGAAAAGGGGTTGATGAGTTGACGAATTAACCAGTTCACGAGTTCAGCTATTCTTTGTTCCAAAAGTTCGCAGTTTCTTTCATTTTAAGGCGAAGCAAGAGAAGAGTTGTGACGCCAGAGATCGCTCAGGGCAACTCGAGAGAGAACCTTGGGGCGAAGAAGCAGAGAGCGGGCAGACTCTCGCGAGAGCGAGATTATCTTTTGAGCACGAGTAGAAATCAGTGTAAAAGCCTAGGCAATAAGAGATTGCTTCCAGGCCCTTTATTCTATACTTGCATTGTTATTTTTACTTCATCTTCATATTTATACAATGGAAGTTCTATTTCTACATCTATTCACTCTTTTAGCACACATGAGTAGCTAAACTAGTCGAATGGGTTGAGGAAAACTAAGCTAACATGATCTAGGAAGTTCACTGCTTGCGATTGTCTTGATTTATGTTGTGCCAAATACCCTTTAGAGCTACTCGAGAAAGAGTCTAAAGAAAGAATCTAATGAATCAAGAGAGCTAGGTTAGAATCTGGACTCGAGAGAGCAAGATTAGAACTGCATAAACAAAAGATAGGGACTTAGAGATAAGCTCTGTTTGTCAACTTGCATCGCATGCATCCTAGAGATGGGAATGATATTATGTGGTCGCCTTATTTGTGTGTGTGTCATTTCATCATCGCATAAATAAGAATAGAGGCTTATGTGTAGGTCCTATAGACTTAGCACATATATCGCATGCATTCTAACCTTAGAAGTCGTGGCATTCGCACCGAGAGGTGGTTTACTGTTGTATGCATGTTGCATGATCGCATAACATGAACGCATCCTAGGAAGTGTTAGCCAAAACTTCCGCATACTCATCGCATCTTCCGATTACCAACTATTTTCAAACTCTTCCGCATTTATTTCTTTTTCATCAACGAAAACAATAAACCCAACAATTTATTTATTTACTTGGTTACCGCAAGGTTTTCATAAAAATTACCAACGCAATCTGTTTTCACAAGTCCTTGTGTTCGACCTTGGACTTATCAGGAAACTTAGAGGAATTTACACTTGGATTCCACTGGGGAAACTTGAGTGCACAACGTAATTTCATCATCACATATCATCCATATTTTCACTTCATAAAATCAAACATCAAGTTTTTGGCGTCATTGCCGGGGACTTCGGCAAAATAGAGTGCTAACAGTAATTTTTTTGATTTCTTTGTAGACTCTCAATCTCTGGTGAATTACGACCCGGAGATTGAGAGGACATTTAGAAGAAGATTAAGAGACCGCCAACAACAACAAGAAAGAACACCAAGAATGGCGGAGCAACCGGACGCAAGGGCCTTTAACGCGAATAATATAATGGGCAACCCCATCCTTCTGACGAATGACCGCAATAGACCCATTCGGGACTATGCGTCACCTAACCTCTACGATTTCTCTCTAGGAATCATGAGGCCGACATTAGATGGATCGAGATTTGAAATGAAGCCAGTAATGTTACAGATGATCCAGGCTGCTGGGTAGTTTGGAGAAAGGCGTGGCGAAGACCCGCACGCCTACCTCCAGAGCTTCATAGAAATCTGCAACACTTTTGTATTCCCGAATATCTCAACCAAGGAAGTTCGACTAACTCTGTTCCCATTTTATTTGTGTGATCAGGTGAGGAAATAGGCATATTCTCTCGAACCGAGAGAGATAACTTTGTGGGAACAGGTGGTGGAAAAATTTATGAAGAAGTATTTCCCACCAACCTAGAATGCAAGGAGAAGAAAATTAATAACAAAATTTGAACAAGAAGATGACTAATCGCTCAACAATGCCTGGGAGAGGTTCAAGCGGCTGGTAAGAGACTGTCCACATAATGGCTTACCAGTTGCCTACAAATGGAGATTTTCTACCAAGGATTGAATCCCTCTTCGCAGACTGCTGCCAATGCGGCAGCCGCTGGTGGTCTGCTCGACAAAATATATGAGAAGGCTAAGATTATACTTGATTGAATTTCCAAAAATCACGAGGATATGAGGGAAAGTGATCAAACATTAAGAATCAAAGAAAATGACGCAAACAATGGGGCCATCGCATCCCTGCAAAATAAAATGACTGTGATGATGAGTTTGATACAAGACATCGCAATTAATAATATGGGAGCGAAGAAAGGGCAGGTCAGCGCAATCACTCAAACGACCGCAAGTTGTGTCATTTGCGGTGATGCTCACCAGCACAAAGCCAAGCTAGTAGCTCACAACCACCACAATCTTCATCCTTAGAGAGCCTGCTGAAGCAATACATTGAGAAAAACGAATCAGTGCTTCAGAACCAAGCTACATCTATTAGAAATCTCGAAATCCAAATGGGACAAATTGCGGGCGAGCTGAAAAATAGACCGCAAGGAGCGTTGCCGAGCTTAACTGAGCTCCCTCGCAATGCTGGGGGTAACGGGAAGGAACAATGCTTAGCAATCTCCTTGCTAAGTGACAACATGACCGCAGAAGTAGGGGAAAAGCACATTGC
>NC_052354.1:52209889-52277718 GCF_009727055.1 Benincasa hispida
AAAATCAACAACAAAACTTCCAACCAGTGGCGTAAAAAGGAAGGCCACCCAGAATTTTCTTGCAAAACAACGGTCCAACACATAGTCATGCTAGTGAATGCGGTGACAACCGAAGACCCGTTGACCTATAGTTTGGAGAAGCCCAAGAAAATAAACCCTGAAGTTGCGTCCACCCTTAAGCCTCTAGATCTTGGAATAAAAGAAGTCCAACCACCAACAACTCCACAAAGACTGAAAGAGGAACAAAATGAGGAAGGAAAGATCGCAATAGTGGCTGCAGCGCAAAATGCTATGATCCCACCTAAAATGGGCGACCCAGGAATCTTCACGATCCCATGCTCTTTTGGAGGGACCTTCAGTGGCCAAGCACTATGCGATCTTGGAGCAAGTATAAACATAATGCCGCTATCAATCTTCAAATAATTGAATGCTGGCACATTTACACCCAGAAGAAAACTCTCCTACTCGTGAATAGATCTCGAATACACCCTAAAGGAGAGTTGAAAAATGCCGCAATTTCAATCGATAAATTCATCATGCCGGTAGACTTCCTCATTTTGGATTATAAAGCGGACGAAGATGCGCCCATCATATTGGGACTACCTTTCCTTTCAACTGGTCGCGCTCAAATTGATGTGTGTAAGGGGGAAATTGTAATGAGCATTCATGGGGAGAAACTCCGAATTAAGGCAGTAAAGATCCCAGAGGACAAAGAAAAGAGAGAAAAGCCACCATGGACGTGAACAAACCAGCCTGGAATAAGTGGTCCCTGAGTATTATATGATTCAACCTCATCAGGGACGCAATCCTTTTGAATATCCTTTTCCTGCATCAAATACTTCATGAACTTTTATCTTACTCGTTATTATCTATTATCGCAATTACTTTGTTTATTATTTATCTACACTGCTCTAAAAAAAAAATTGTTGTTTTGTTTTAAATCATTTGACCCTCTCTCTATTTTTATTGCAACGATCGAGGCGCTGGATTGCAGAAATGTTACGCGAAGAAGCCTCTTATCTTCCTCCATCGCCGCAATCCAAAGAAGAGAGATCGCTGCAAAGATGGATACGTCAATACACAACGCGGGCAACAATGTAAATTTGGGGGTGTACTCTTCCTTATCTTTATTTCAAATTTTGCGCTATCACATCGCATGTTAGTTTTAAAACCTTTATCACCGCATCCTCTTTGATTACCACAATCATTTGACGAAGATAAATTTAGTAGTTTACCGCATTCAGTTTCTTTGCCAAGTATGATTTCAATGATGAAAAATATGCTTCTATTACTTTCGTATATACTAAAGTCAACTTAGTCTTAAGATAGTCACCTCATGAAATATTTCTAGAAGTTAGGGGTTTGCTAGCTTTCTTTCAAACTCTTTTTACAACGCATTCTAAGAACATCGCACGACTATTTCAATCTTTTGGCAATGAGGACATTGCCACATTTTAAATTTGAAGGTAAGGTATTTATTTTCAACCTTGTTATTCTAAAAAAAAAAAAATTGAGAATAACAACTCCACTGTCAATGCAATGGGAAACCTATGTTGATAAGAGTTAAGTTATGAAAGACACTTACCCGAAGTTGGATGTCCGCATGACACACGTGGGGGCAAGCCAAAACGAAAGTAAGTCACCAAGATCAACGCATAAATAAATGACTACAACTCCACTACCAAGGTATGAGTTTAGTCTGAGAAAGAGTGCATTGCTCATAGTTGGATGTTCGCATGACACCCATGGAGGCAAGCCAAAACGAAGGGAAGGCACTTGGATCAGCGCAAAGTCAGAAAAAAATATCAATGAAGAAAATTTTTATGCAAGGATAAAATCATTTGACACCCCGGTAGAAAATTTTCTTTTTGAAATAAATCATGCGATATTCCGGAATTTAATAAAGTCCTTTTGAAAGGTAAGCTTGCAGTCCCTAGGTCTTAGAAATATTTTAAGAAGAGACTTGAATAAGACTTAAGAAAATCCTGGTATATAGGATTTGAACGAAGCATCCTTGAGAAATTTAGGAAAAGAACTTTGCGGTTGACTTACTAAAGGAATCTTTAGCTTATGCTTGAAGACAAGCATTGTTTAAATTTGGGGGTGTGATAACGGGCAGAAATGCACGTTATCATAGTGCTAAGTTCTTAAACAATGTTAGATTACGTTGATGAATTATGTTAATTTGCGTCCATTAAACATTGATTTCATAATATTGCGGTCACATGCGTTAAACGCATTAGAACAGTTGATTTTTGTATTTTTATATGCGTTGACGCAATACAAGAATTGCAATCATAGGAAATCAGTGGTCGATCACAACTTCACTGCAAGAATTTACGATGATTGTGTTTGCAAACATTCGCCCAAGAAGGATCGCCGCAACTTGGTCAGTGCAACAAGGTGGGCACATCTGGGTGAAAGGCTAATCAATCACGATGGGACAGAAAGCTGATGACAGTCGAATCCGAATTAAGTTGACAGCCGATAACGGTCACAAAGTACATTCAGCTTTTTGATGACAATTATTCGGCGCATCAGTTAGGAATTAAAAGTCATCCCATTTGTACAACCATGAGAGAGAGCGCCTTTCACATGGCCACTTTATAATACCATGGGAAATTTTTAGAAAAGGGGTTGAGTTGACTAATTAACTAGTTCACGAGTTTAGCTATTCTTTGTTCCACAAGTTCGTAGTTTCTTTCATTTTCAGGTGGAGCAAGAGAAGAGTGGTGACGCCGAAGATCGCTCAGGGCAACTCGAAGAGAGAACCTTGGGGCGAAGAAGCAGAGATCGGATCAACTTCGCGAGAGCGAGATTATCTTTTGAGCACGAGTAGAAATCAATGTAAAAGCCTGGCAGCAGTGATTGGCTTCCAGGCCCTTTATCTATACTTGCATTGTTATTTTGTACTTTATCTTCATATTTAATACAATGGAAGTTCTATTTCTACATATGTTCACTCTCTTAGCACGCATGAGTAGCTAAAACCAGTCGAATGGATTGAGGAAAACAAAAAGCTAACATAAACCTAGGAAGTTCACTGCTTGCGATTGTCTTGATTTTATGTTGTGCCAAATACCCTTTAGAGCTACTCGAGAGAGAGTCTAAAGAAAGAACTAATGACTCGAGAGAGCTAGGTTGAATCTGGACTCGAGAGAGTAGGATTAGAACTGCATAAACAAGAGATAGGGACTTAGAGATAAGCTCTGTTTGTCAACTTGCATCGCATGCATCCTAGAGATGGGAATGATATTATGTGGTCGCCTTATTTGTGTGTGTGTCATTTCATCATCGCATAAATAAGAATAGAGGCTTATGTGTAGGTTTTATAGACTTAGCACATATATCGCATGCATTCTAACCTTAGAAGTCGTGGCATTCACACTGAGAGGTGGTTTACTGTTGTATGCATGTTGCATGATCGCATAACATGAACGCATCCTAGGAAGTGTTAGCCAAAACTTTTCTCAACCCGTTCACTGCATGCTCATCGCATCTTCCGATTACCAACTCTTTTCAAACTTTGCCGCATTTATTTATTTTTCATCAATGCAAACAAAAAAACCAACAATTTATTTATTTACTTGGTTACCCCAAAGTTTTCATAAAAATTACCAACGCAATCTGTTTTCACAAGTCCCTATGTTCGACTCTAGACTTACTAGAAAACTCAGAGGAATTTACACTTATATTCCGCTGGGAAAACTTGAGTACACAACGCAATTTCATCATCGCATATCATTCACATTTCCACTTCATAAAATCAAGCATCAGTAGAGGATCGCGGGGAAGTTTGGTACACAATCAGTGGAGACACAGACTTCGACCAGATGGAAGCATGTTTTGTGTTATAAGTGTTATAATATAGCATGATGAAATTACAATAAAGTATGTGCATGCATCATGAAATATAAGAGTTATATTTGTGTATGCAGTAAGCATCTTTATATTAAAAG
The DNA here is from genome assembly GCF_009727055.1 of Benincasa hispida. NCBI lineage: Eukaryota > Viridiplantae > Streptophyta > Magnoliopsida > Cucurbitales > Cucurbitaceae > Benincasa > Benincasa hispida. Next base: position 52,213,849 of record NC_052354.1, read on the forward strand.
CGTTATAGTATAAGGGTGAATGGAAGCATGTTTTTCTTGGTTCGTTGCTTGTTTGTATAAAAGTTATATAAAAAGGTAGCAATGAATGAACAATGCATGAAGCATGACAGTTAAGCTGTTTAAAAGCGTTATGAATGCCTTGGATGTGTTAGCTTTGCATTGTGGTTGTTTTTGGTTGTTTATGTTATAAGCATTATAATAGAAATTAGAACTAAAATCAATAAGAAAAAGTTGCATGCAGACTTAGGGTGAACTCATGTTTTAAAAGGGTTTTAAAATTGGATTGATATAGACCTAAGTTCGAAGGTTCTAATAGGATGAGTAACCTAGTTTAATCTTTTCAAATCGGTTTAATAGGATTAAATTGATTGGCATAAAAGATTAAAATCTTATCAAATCTATCTATAAGAGACCTTTTGTCTAAGGCAGGTTTTGTCTAGGCTGGGGTTCTTAAGCTGACGGAAACGGAACACCCCTACCTGGGAACCTACCTGGAAAGGTGAACTAGATAGATTTTCTACAAGCATGCGACAGATCAAAGACTCTGTAGTTTAATGGATGATGATCAAAAGTTGTTTAACTATCTAAGGTAAAAATTACTCTTGGGAAAACCTAAAAAGTAACTTAGTTAAAATTCTTAGCCCTTTTTTTTTTTTTTTTTTTTTTTTTTTTTTATGTAAACTAAACCCTAGGTTATAAAATACTCAGTGGGAGGAAGAGATGTATATGATATGTCAATGATTCCACTCACGTTTCTCCCTGAATGTTCACGCCATGAGATTCATACTTGGCCTCGGGTGCCCTGGGAGCATCCCCCTTCGGATGGTGTTTGCATGAGTCAAGGTGGACGGAGAGAATGTTTATAGTAAGTGGATGAAGGGTGTGTGTCAACACGTCCTACGGTCTCTGTCATTGGTTCACATCATGAGATCATTCTGTACTCCCTCGTGGTGCCCTAGGAGCGTCCACCTTCGAATGGGTTTTGTGCAATTATTTAAGATCAAGGTGAACTCCAGAAATGGATAGGGTCGCTTTAGGTTTTGCCTCAATTAGGTTTTTTTCCCTTCGGATTGGCTACTTGGGGTGGATCACTAAGGCCTAAAATGGCGAGTCACACTTATAGAAGATTGTTAAGTAAGTTAATGATCTCTTGACCAAATCAATGCTGGTTAGTTGTTATTGGAGCAAGAATTGTTCTAGAATAGACTAGTTGAGAATTTCTCAATTCAGTGGAGGGATAATTGACCTCCCTTCGGCAACTTTTGTCCTAAACCTTTGAAGTGTCATTGCAAAACTAGATGTCACATGGAGTTCATGTTAGTTTTGTTAAATCTTATTGGATGTTATTTGTTTTTCAATGGGTCTTTGCTTAAAACCAAATGTAGGTTAATGTCTTTTTGTTTTCAAAAACGTGTTTTTATTTCTGTATAAAGCCTTTAATTTGACCAATTACATACAGTGGAAAGTCTTGTAAAATGTGTTTTGTGGTAAACGACCTCGAATTTGTCATGGTTAAGGAGTATCCTCAAGTCCCGACTCTTAATGCATCGCGAAGTGTTCGTAGTGTATATGAGGTGTGGATGAAGGCTAATTCATTGGCCGGACTTCACATATTGGCTAGCATACCTGATGTTTTGGCAACCAGGGTTGAGAACATGGTCATTATACGTGAGATCATGGACTCGTTGCAATATTTATTTGAAGTCAGTTCTTACTTTTGGAGCACAAAGAGATGGATGACAAAACCAGTAGTGTCAGTTCCCAAGTTAATTTCCTGGAAGAGGAAGAAAGTGTTGCTAACTTTGTTGAAGTTTATAGAAGAGAAGTGTTCTCTGACATGGAACTTGGAGCTTATTTAGATGCTGATGCCGATCCCACTACTCTTCAAAAGAGGAGGATGTCTAAAGACAATAAATGATTTATTGGTCTTGGAGATGTGTTTGGAAGAGAATGAGGATTCTGCTGAATCCTTGATTCGAGTGCTACCAATCATGTCAGTTTCTCTTACCAAAGATTTAGTTCTTGGCAAACGTTGCCACAGGGAGAGATGACTCTATGAGTAGGTACTGATGAGGTTGTTTCAGCTATTGCTGTAGGCAGGTTGAAGTTATTTTTAGACAAGAAACGTTATCTGTTACTAGATAATGTTTTCATAATTCCTCATATCAAGAGAAACTTAATCTCGGTTTCTTGTCTCATTGAACAATGTTATACTGTCTCTTTTTCTGAGAATAAAGTGTTTATTTTTAAGAATAGAATGGAAATTGGTTTTGGTTCAATGGAAAGTAACTTATATGTACTAAGGCCATGATGACAGGAAGAAATGCACGTCATTATAGTCCTTTTATTTAGAATTATGAGGGCTGTTAAGTAGAATATGCGGCGAATATGTTAGGAATATATGAGAAAATGAGTTTGCGTCGATCGGCATTTAGAATCTCGGCTAACCCACTATTATGCGTTATTATGTGTTCAATTGTCTATCTTTGTAGCTAACATAGGAAGCGGCCGTATATGCGAAAGCCATGCTATCGCAAAGACAACCGCATGCAGAGAATCTCTCCATCGTAGAGGCGAACGCATACGTTCGACGCATGGATGTTGCGTCCATCAACCGCATGCGTCCATCGCACAGAAGTTGCGGCTATCAAGCGAATGCAGTCATCTCAGAGAAGTTGCGGCCATAGAGAGAATGCGGTCATGGCAAAGAGATTGCGGCTACATAATGATGACCATAATAGAAGGGTGACTGCAAGGTTGGTGGAATGCAACATGAACGCATACCTCGGGAGTATCAAAAGATGATGTTGACATTTTACCTACCACACCGTTAGCAACAGAGATTCAGAAAATGACCGCCGCGAGTGTCAAATTCAAAGAAGGTCCATTAATGCTGTTGGCGATCAAGCTCTATAAATAGAAGCCGATGAGTAGAATTTCAGATCATCTAAGGTTTTTCGCCTGAGGCTCCCCACCTTAGGGCGGATCCTTGTGATCCAGACCAAAGCGTGAGAAGATAGTTTGAGACTTCTTCATCTCCTTCATCTATTCCGAGTGACGACTGGAGCCTTCGCCGGAGTTAGAGCTCGAGAAAGTCAGCTCCACCGCCCATCCATGGCACCACCGACAGCCTTAACATATATCTGCTAGAAGCAAGACATTGCTTCCAACTGGTTCTTCCATTTCTCTTCTTTCCTTGTATTGTATTACATTTTGGATTAAGGAATTAATACATTTTGTGATCAATGCATTTCTATCTTTCCTTCGATTCCATCTCCATCTTCATTTACTTAGCATCCTTAACTTTCATTGCATCACTGAGTAAAATTGCTAGAGTATCGCTACTTAATCATGTGGATTAGGGATATAAAGCATGCAAATCATGGGGAGGTGTGCGTTGTGTGAGTGTTGTGAGAAAACCTTATTTGCTTAGTGTGAAGCTGAAGCAACGCTTGTCTATAGGCGGACACAATGCTTGTCTATGAGTAAAATCAGCAACAACTAATTGCCTGGGAGGGTAAGTAGTTGATCACATTAAGCAATGTAAGCAAGTATTCACTAGGAACAGGAATAATCTTACATCACCAGACTCATGTGATTACCTTGTCTCATGTATGCATCCATCACCGCTTTAGAGCTACTCGAGAGAGAGTCTAAAGAAAGAACCTAAGACTTGAGAGCACTAGGTTAGAATCGAGACTCGAGAGAGCTAAATTAAGATCGCATAAGCAAGAATGGAGACTTAGGAATAAGTTCCGTTTGCTATTACACATCATGTGCATCTGCGTCGGGTGTGTATAGCATGATCGCATAGGTTTGCATTGGCTGAGGTTACCCTTGCGGTCGAGCTTAGGGTTACGATGAAGACATCCTCACCATTTTATCTATTTTTCCATGCATTTTACTATGCGTCAATAGTTGCCGTGTCTCTACCTCTCATTCACACTTCCACTGCTTAATCTGTTAGTTAGAAGTAGTGCTTAGCTTATCACCCCTGTCATTCTTTTATTCATCCGTCGTAAACACATCACCGCATACCCGTTAGCTACAAGTCCCTAAGTTCGACCTCGGATCACCCGAGAAACTTGCGTTCTTGTTATACTTGGCGAGAGCGTAAGAAAACTTGTGGTAGGAACACACGGTCATTGCATAAAAGATCAACACATACATTTCATTCCAACGCATGACTACCGACACATGAGAACAAACACATGACTTAAGACATGCATCATGCATAATTGCGTTCTCCAAATTTCCGTCATCAAGTTTTTGGCACCGTTGCTAGGGACTTGGCAGCTAATTGTTTATTAAGTTTTGTGTTTTTGCAGGCAGCCTTTTTGCCTTGGGAAGTATTATAGCTTGTGCGACCAAGTTGCAAATAATATTGAAGCAGGCAATGCACCGAAAGCTAGTATTGACCCCAAGATAGATGGGCAATCAGTCGCATGAGCTGAAGGTAATTCTAAGCACATAGTGGCCAACATGCACCCAACAATTGCTGGAAGTTTTAATGGTCAGTGCGAGCCTCTTGATCTAAGCAGTTGAGAAACAATCTCCTGCATAGAAGACTCCTTGCGGTGACAACACTCCAATTTCTCCAGGGATGTCTTCTACTCTATCTTTACTTTGCTTTTCTAGTTAGTTTATTTTTCTTGTTATTTTGGATATGCGGCTGCTTCCTTGGTTGTGGTGTGTTTGCTCCTTGTAGGTGCGACAATATTTCTCCTTGGTGCGCAGTACAACGGAAGAATTCCCTCCATCCTTCAACGCATGGTTTCGATCGCATGAAGTCTAAAGCATGGTCGCATAGGTTTGCATTGGCTGAGGTTACCCTTGCGGTCGAGCTTAGGGTTGCGTGAAGACATCCTCACCATTTTATCTATTTTTCCATGCATTTTACTATGCGTCAATAGTTGTCGTATCTCTACCTCTCATTCACACTTCCACCGCTTAATCTGTTAGTTAGGAGTAGTGCTTAGCTTATCACCCCCGTCATTCTTTTATTCGTCCATCGCAAACATATCACTGCATACCCATTAGCTACAAGTCCCTGAGTTCGACCTCGGATAAGCCTAGAAACTTGCGTTCTCGTTATACTTGGCGAGAGTGCAAGAAAACTTATGGCAGGAATGCATGGTCATTGCATAAAAGATCAACACATATATTTCATTCCAATGCATGACCACCGATGCATGAGAACAAACGCATAACTTAAGATATGCATCGTGCATAACTGCGTTCTCCAAATTTCCATCATCAAGCTGTTAGTCATAAAAACCTTGTTTAATACTGAAATGTTCAGTACGACAACAACAGCTAAAAGACCAAATGTTTCTCCCCAAGAAAATGTCCATCTTTGACATCTAAGGTTAGGTCACATCAACCTCAATAGGATTGAGCAGTTGATGAAATGTGGACTTCTAAAGGGTTTCGAAGAAAACTACTTGCCGGTGTATGTATCATGCCTCAAAAGCAAGATGACCAAACGACCTTTTATTGGGAAAGGTTACAGATCCAAGGAAGCCTTAGAGCTTGTACATTCTGACTTCCGTGGTTCGATGAATGTTAGAGCTCGAAGTAGGCATGGATATTTCATCTCTTTCATAGATGATTATTCAAGGTATGGATATCTCTACCTAATGCAACGTAAGTCTGAAGCCCTTGACAAGTTTAAGGAGTATAAGGCTGAAGTTGAAAACTTGTTAGGTAAGAAGATAAAAACACTATGATCTGATTATGGTGGAGAGTACATGGACCTCCAATTCAAGAACTATATGATACAACATGGGATTGCGTCCCAACTTTCGGCCTTAGGTACACCTCAGCAGAATGGTGTATCAAAAAGGAGAAACAGAACCTTGTTGGACATGGTTCGGTCTATGATGAGTTATGCTCATCTTCCAGACTCGTTTTGGGGTTTTGCAATGGAGACTACATGTGACATTCTAAACAACGTTCCCTCGAAAAGTGTTTCTGAAACACCTTTTGAGTTGTGGAGGGGACGTAAAGGTAGTTTACACCACTTTAGGATTTGGTGGTGTCCAGCACATGTTCTTGTAACTAACCCAAAAAATTTGGAACTGCATTCGAAAGTTTGCCTCTTTGTAGGCTACCTCAGGGAAACGAGGGATGGATACTTCTATGATTCGAGTGAGAACAAAGTGTTTATTTCTACAAATGCTATCTTCTTGGAAGAAGATCACATAAGGGATCATAAGCCATAAAGTAAACTTGTTTTACGTGAGATTTCTAGTGAGACTGAGACTATTGAAGGTTCAACAAGAGTTGTTGAATAGACTGACAGATCAACAAGATTTTTTGAGGTTGATGCATCTAGTCAACCAGCTAAAGAGTTGAGACTGCCTCGATGTAGTGGGAGGGTTATGAACCCATCAGATCACTACATGGGTTTGACTGAAGCCCAAAACGTCATTTCTAATGTTGAAGTCGAGGATCCATTGTCTTTTAAGAAAGAAATGGAGGATGTTGACAAGGATGAATGGATTAGAGCCATGAACTAGGAAATGGAGTCCATGTACTTTAATAATGCCTGAGAGCTTGTGGATCCGCCTGATGGTGTAAGACCTATAGGGTGTAAGTGGATCTATAAGCGAAAGCGAGGCGTAGATGGAAAGGTGCAAACCTTTAAAGCTAGACTCGTGACAAAGGGTTATACCTAGGTTAAGGAAGTTGACTAAGAGGAAACTTTCTTACCTGTTGTCATGCTCAAGTATATCAGGATACTTCTGTCTATAGCCACATTTTATGATTATGAGATATGGCAAATGGATGTCAAGACTGCCTTTCTTAATAGTAATCTTGAGGGGACCATCTACATGGCTCAACATGAGGGGTTCGTAGTTCCAGATCAAGAGCAAAGAATTTGCAGACTTAATAGGTCCATTTATGAGCTGAAATAAGCATCTTGATCGTGGAACATTAGATTAGACAGTGTGGTCAAATCATTTGGCTTTGATCAGAAGGTTGATGAGCGTTGTGTTTACAAGAAGATCATCAACAGCTCAGTAGCTCTTCTAGTACTGTATGTGGATGATATCCTACTCATTGAGAATGATGTAGGGTTTCTGACTGACATTAAAATGTGGCTAGTTGCCCAGTTACAAATGAAAGATTTGGGTGAGGCACAGTATGTTCTAAAGATCTAGATCATTCGACATCGTAAGAACAAGAGGTTAGCCTTGTCTCAAGCATCATACATCGATCAAATGTTGATCAGGTACAAGATGCAGGATTCCAAGAGGGATATATTACCCTTCAGGCATGGAATCATTTTGTCTAAGGATCAATGTCCTAAGACACCTCAAAAGGTCGAGGAGATGAGACAAATTCCCTATACTTCAGCTGTTGGAAGCTTAATGTATGCAGTGTTGTGTACCAGACCCGACATTTGCTATGCAGTAGGGATTGTCAGTCGTTATCAGTCCAAATTCAGGATTTGATCATTTGACAGTGGTCAAAATGATCCTTTAGTATCTTGGGAGAACAATGGACTACATGCTCGTGTATGGAGATAAAGATCTGATCCTTACAGGATACATAGACTCTAACTTTCAGACCAATAGAGATTCTCATAAATCGACATCGAGGTCAGTATTCACTATGAATGGAGGGGCTTAGTGTGGCGAAGCATCAAGCAAGGATGCATTGCAAACTCCAATATGGAAGCCAAATACGTAGCCGCTTGTGAAGCAGCTAAGAAGACTATTTGGCTGAGGAAATTCCTTACAAATTTGGAAGTTGTTCCAAATATGATTTTGCCAATCACTCTTTATTTTGATAACAGTGGGGCTATGAAAAATTCAAAGGAGCCTCGGAGTCATCGTTGAGGCAAGCATATCGAACAAAAATATCATTTGATCAGGGAGATTGTGCATCGCGGTGATGTGATAATCACGAAGATCGAGTCGGAGCACAACGTTGCTGATCCATTTACAAAGGATCTCATGGCTAAAGTGTTCGAAGGTCACCTGGAGCGTCTGGGTCTGCGGGGCAAGTGGGAGATGATATTGGGGTATAGGGTATGCCCTAGTTTATTGTATTTGTCTTTATCTTGTAATGTACATTAGTCTCCCGAGCATTAGGACAAGTGAGAGATTGTTGGGATTGGTGTCCTAATTCTCTCGGAGTCTCGTAGTTTATAATATATACACATTGTAATGAATAGAATACGAGTTATTTTACCTAGCATTTACTCATATCCAATAAATAAAGCTTCATGATTATTGTATGTAAACTTAAGCATGTATATGAGATATACAAGTGGATCATGCCTTAAGTAATATCCTAAATAGGTCTGTAGTATAAGGATTAAGGAGGGATACCTGATCCTTGTGACACTATGGATACGGCCCGCTTTGTAGAGGTTTGCAAGTGTTGTGAACTACTACAGATGGTAGATCTTGACCATTCATATGGAGACATGCGAGTGAAGGTGTCCTATACAAAGAGTTTGTATAAGATTGGACCACGAGATGACTAGTCTCTGTATATAACACCGTTGATACTGGAGACTTACATCTCACCTAAACAACCATAGGTGACACGACATCAATCCTGAGTGTTTTGGAAACTCCTGCCTTTGAGGGCGGTCCTTTGATTAGTATGGGTGAAAGTGGCCAGATTGCCAACTCAACATGCCTACCTTTTTGGGATTTGTCTGATTTGGGAGTTGGAAACTCAGTTACACAAGATAGAATTCACTCCTTCCCCGAATTAGGGGTAAGTAGATAGATTGTGTACACCCTCTCCCTAGCCTTAGCCCATAAGAACTGGAAGGGAGCGTGAGGATACACCAGTAGTATTCCAAGACAATATTTCAATTTAATGTCCCTCTCTCCCCCTCTCTCCCCCCCCCCCCCTATCTATTAAAGATTTCAAACATGCTTACAATACTCTATCTAACTTTCATACACATAATTCAATTTCCTATATTCTTTAATACATGATCCGAGTCGTGCCCTGAGAATTTACCAAGTTCTGGTGTGTTGGTGGTTAGTAGACTCTTTCCTGAACGCTCCGCTTTGCTACCTGGGGAGGATATAAGAAAACATTTGGAAGAGTGTGAGCTACTAAGACAGTGAGTGGTTCTTTTAGAATAATAATCACTTTGCAAAACATATTTTTGGGAAAGCAATCACATAATCATAATTCCAGTATAGTCTATGCATGATCATGTGTACATTCATTCAATTATCATCCTCAAGTTCCATGCTATACGTGGCATGCTCATATCATGGATACATTATCAATCACAACTTTTTATGGAAACTTTCCTATAACCCACTTCTCCCGCCAATGTGCACATCAACAATTCTTTTCCCGCTAGTCATGCTTAGGTACTTGACTATATTTCCCGTCGGTCGTCACCGACTATTATTTCCCGCCGACCGAGGCCGACTATATTTTCCTGCCAAGCACCTTTTATTAAGCATGCTAACTTATGTAATCTGGGTATAATCTCAGTTCCCATAGCAATTTCACAAACAATATCATGGAAACAACATAACATCATAAACATGCATTTGGCACTTACATATGCATTTATCTACATATCAACGCATAAAACTAAGTAAGCACTCACCGTTAGCAAGTTTTTCCACTAAAATCACCTTTACTTTCCTGAGAATTTCTCCATATCAATAGAAATTCCTCAATTAATATTTGTTATATCAATAAATAATGTCAAACTAGCCAAAATACTATTATATAATGAAAATACCAGCTTACCCTACTCAATTTTAGCCAAAATCCCAAAATTAGCCTCTTTAGAAGTTATTTGGACCGTGGTAGGCAGCTGGGCGTTGGGCAGTAGGCAGGGTGGGCGTGCTGTGCACAGAGGATTGGCATGTCTGGGCGTGCGTTGCGCTGGGTGTGTGCTAGGCGTGAGGCATCGCACGGGGAAGGCAGCTGCGTTGGACTGGCGCGTGGGATGCGTCGAGCAAGGCGCGTGCGGATAGACGGACGCAATGCTGCGTGCGCGCAGAGTATGGGCTGGCTGTGCGTCTGGCTGACTCAATACTTCACCAACACAACCTTTGTTTCTTTTGATCTTTAATCAACTTGGCAGCCTAATAACTCAAACATAAATCTCTAAATATGCTCTCAACACACAATTTAAGTGATGGTATGAATAAATTCCTCCTACCCAACCCCTCTATTTATAGCCATTTCAAACTCACCCCATGATGACCACTCAACTCCCATTTGTCTCACTTTGGAGCTACCAACACTCAGCCTACCCAGCCTAGCTTTGAGTTGTTCTCATTTCAGCTTGCCAGCCAAAATCTCCTTTTTTGCATGAAATCTCCTTCACCCATCTCCTACTTGAGGTGCTAAGACTTCAATTGCAAGAAATCTCCTTTGTCCACCTCCTACTAAAATTTTGTGTGATCCTCCTTTTGCCACCTAAATTACTTAAATACTTCACATATTTCTCTACTTAAATTGTTTAAGACTTATGCTCGTATACTATTGGCATCCTCCCTTGAAGTTCTCCATTAATTAGCCTTACCCTTTATCCTTAACGCATAGCAACTCACCCTTCCTTCATCGAAGTCCCACTTAGCCAACGCATGAGTTGGCCATCACCAATGCATAGGGTGGCCGCTCACCCTCAACGCATGGGTTGCTAGGTGTGCTTGCTCAGCCTACTAAGCATGGACGCATGGTGCTGACCATCGATGCATGGTGTGCTGCCTAAGCGCTTGCGCGCTTGGCCGCATAGGCACTCTCGGCCGTGTGGGCGTGCCTCGCTGCATGGGCGTGCGTTTGGCATAGTGCATCGACGCATGGCTACTCGATAGACTCGGTAGCGCTTCAACGCATAGGATGACTTGCCCGCTACCCATTTGACGTATAGGCAGGGCGCTCGGCATACACCATCGACGCATGGACTGCGCGCTTGACATACACCATCGATGCATGGGCTGCGCGCTCAGCATACACCATCGACGCATGGGCTACACGCTTGACACATGACCTATGCACTTGTCCCTTGACACATGGCTGCGTGCTTGGTGCATGGCCTATGCGCTTGGCTTCAACGCATGGCTTGTGTGCCTAGCATGCTCACTCGACGCATGCTTCCTGCCCGTGTCTGCATGGCTCATGTATGCCTTTGCGTTGGTTGTATGCAACCCTTAGCCATTTTTCAAGTTTTCTTGCTTCCATCCTCCATGCCTTCTTACGTCCAACATGTTTTAAGCCCTTCATAGGCGTTTGGACTTTTGGCTACCTTTTTGGATAATTTTTTATGTGTTTCTCCCTTTGCCCCACTATCCTTACTTAGGATTTTTTTGATTTAACCTCTCACTTTAGATTTAGTATTAGGGTCTTACAGATTGCTCCCTTAAGGGCTAATTCTAGGTCTTGAACATAGTGGCCACAAATTTTCTTTGGAAGAGAGAAGTTATTATCTTTTTTTCTCTAATAACTAATTGAGTGGGAAGTTATTGGTGGTTTCATGGTAACCGTGAGATAAAAGAAAAAATGTTTTCCTAAATTTAGTAGTTGAATTGAGATTTTTGAATCCTGGAAATTACTCACGAAAAGGTTGTGAAGTGGATTAGATTCACTAAACGATAGCTGAAGAGAGACCAAACGTGGAGTGACACTACACGATAATTCACTCAGCTGGCCTTTAGCTAAACAATCTCGGAGCTTTTGCTAAACGATCGCATAACATTTGTTAAACGATTGGGCATCGTCTATACGATAGACCTTTGTCATCTCCCACTTGCTCAATCGTTTACACGATTGTTATTCCTCCAGTCTCTTCCTCAAATCAAGTCCATACAGAACCCACACTTCTGGATTTTCACACCAAGAATACCAAGGTAGCCATTGTGGTGGTGTCGTACTCAACTTGACTAAGTCGAGGTTTGTGGAGGTCATTCGTTGTGTTCACGGTATTCGTGTGGTGATCCTGTGATCGTGCTGTGTTGCGGTTATAAGTTTTGAGTGTTCGGGATTGTTGTCTTGTTGATTGCACGAGCGTTTGTGATCGAGAGATTTTAAAGATGAGTTTTCAAAGGTATGTATAATTCTATCCCTTGATCTTATGTAAAACATGTTGTAATTTTATATGTTACATGATCAGTTAGTTTCTGTTTCTTAATTGTAATTGTTTATGTTCAAATACAAATGAATTTGGAACGATCATTCCACTACTCATGGAAATCCTCATGTCTGATTTCCTTCACCCACTATGTCGAGGTTCCCTCAATACTTGAGGTGGATTTGACCTATTAGATGAACCTACTTCAACAGCTCTTGTTGAGGTAATAGGCTCTTCAACAACTCTTGTTGAAGATTTAGTAGTTTCTTAGGAAAGCTCATTCAACACGTTTTTTCTTCTAGGTCTGTGCTCTCGTATATGATTCTCCTCAAGAAAAGTAGCATTTGTCGATACAAAAACTTTGTTTTCTTTAGGATCATAGAAATAACCACCTCTCGTCCCTTGGGTAGCCTATAAATAGGCATAACCTTGAACATGGTTCCAATTTCTTAGGATTAGCCTCAAACACATGTGCTGGGCAACCCCAGATTCTGAAATGACGTAAACTAGTTTTACGATCATTCCATAACTCCAAAGGTGTTCTGGCAACACTCTTGGAGGCAACGCAGTTCAGGATATAAGTTGCAATCTCCATTATATAACCCCAAAATGAATCAGGTAAGGAAGTTTAACTCATCATAGATCGAACCATGTCTAACAGGATTTGATTTCTCCTCTCTAATACACCATTCTGCTGAGATGTACCAGGTGCTGAGAGTTGGGAAACTATTCCATGTTCTATCATATAGTTCTGAAAATCAGAATCCAAAAACTCTCCACCTCGATTAGATTGAAGTGTTTTAATCGTTCTATTTAATGCATTTTCAACTTCAGCCTTGAATTCTTTGAACTTTTCAAAATACTTAGACTTCTGTTGCATTAAATAAACGTACCCATATCTAGAATAATCATCAGAGAAAGTGATGAAATATTCATAACCTCCACTGGCTCTTACATTCATCGGATCACAAAGTTCTGAATGCATTAGCTCTAGAGGCTCTTTGGCCCTATAACCTTTTCCAGTAAAATGCCTTTTAGTCATTTTGCCTTCAAGACATGACTCACACATAAGTAAAGAGTTTTCTTCTAACTCGCTTAGAAGTCCATTCTTCACCTACCTCTCAATCTTATTGAGATTAATGTGTCCTAATCTTAGGTGCCAAAGTTGGGCATTTTCCTTAGGAGAATTTTAAATCGTTTGAGTTACGATAGTTTTAAACATCTCTATGTTATGGAGGGCATTTGTTCCTAATGGCCTTAGCATATACAAATTACTTTCCAGTTGTGCAGAACATACATCAACACCATTCTTAGTAATAAACACTTTATTAAAAGAAAAATGTAGTTGATATTTACATCCTAGCAAACACTTTACGGAAACTAAGTTCCTCTTTAAATCGGGAACTACAAATACATCATTCAGAATGAGAAATTTGTTATGTAACGTTAACCGTAGACCTCCCACTGCCACAGCTGAAACGACGTGTCCGGTTCTAACTCACGTCATCATCTCACCAGCACCAAGTTGTCGTAAGGAACTAATTCCCTAAAATGAAGAACAAGCATGGTTAGTGGCCCTAGAGTCAATAATCCAGGCAAAATCATCATTCTCCACTAAACAAGTCTCCAAAACTAATAAATCACATTTACCTTGTTTGGACTTCTCTTTTCTGCCAAATATTTGGGGCAGTTTTGCTTCCAATGCCCGTCTTGGTTGCAATGGAAACACTTTGCCTTGTCAACCCTCACTGGTTGCCTAACCCTTGGAGCAGCAGATTGTGGGGTTAACAGGCGCCTTCTCCTTGCCACCCTTCTTCTTTTTCCACTTTTTAGTGTCAAAGGAAAACGATACAGACTTAGTTCTAGAGGTCGAACCTTTGTGGAACTTTTTAGATAATGAAGCAACATTTGTTTCACGCTTCTTTTCCTTGCTTTTCAGCAAAGATTTGAAAGTCTACAACTTATTGATTAGAGTTGTAAGGTTGTAGTCAACCCTGTTCAGAACAGTATTGCTAACGAAATGAAGGAAGCTTTCTAACAAGGATTCTAGAATAATGCTAATCTGACTGGCCTCATCGATGCTCGACCTATTCATTTCCGCCACATTGAAGTGGACCACCATATTGAGAACATGTTCCCGAATAGATAACCCCTCTTTCATCCGTGAATTGAAGATGTACTTAAGAGCGTCGTGCTTAAGCTGTGTGGATAATTGTCCGAACATCCCTTGCAGGGGCTCCATGATCTCACATGCAATGACCATGGGCTCATGCTTCTTAGCCAAAACTTCGTTAAGGCTGGCCAAGATGTACGCTCGGGCCTTCTCGTTCGACCGTGTCCATCGTTCATATGTGTCTCAAATGGTTCGAGCAGCAGTAGGAGGTGGAATAAGAGGACACTTCTCCATAAGGACAAACCTAAGATCATCGATGATCAATATCGTGTTAATGGTGTTTTTCGAACTAGCGTAATTTTTGTCAATCAGTTTATTGGTGGCAAGTAAACTTAATGTCGCGGTAGCATATTTAAATTGCTGAAAGATGAACAAACTTAATTAAGTCTACTTGCATTAAACCACTTTTAGAAAACCAATCAAGTTTTAGCAAAATAGTCTAGTGTACCCTAAGTGACATCTATTTTATAATGATGTTTCAGTTAGGCAGGACAAAAGTCATTGTAGGGTGATCAAGTGCCCTTTCACTAAAATGAGACATTCTTAACCATTAAACAAAAACAACTCCTTGTAACTGAATCTAATAGTCACCATTGTTCGGCTCATAATTTGTTAACATCCTTAACAATTCTGCGTAAGTGTAACTCCTCATTTTAGGTCCTAGAGTCCTGGCCTAATGAGCCAACTATAGGGGATAGCCGATTAGGACAAGAGACTAAAGCAACCCTATCCATTTCTGAAACTCAAATAAATAGTTGTGCAAAACTGTCATCCATTTGGGGGACACCCACATGCCAAGAGGTGATGCACAAAAACTTTATCCAACCTAATGAGAGAGATCGAAGGATATGTTGTCACACGTCCCGCTCCCACTTACTATGAACATTCTCTCCATTCATCTTAGTATTGACTTACCCAAATTCCACTCGTAGGAGGACACTCCCATGGTGCCTTGAGGCTGAGGATAGATCTCATAGTGTGAACTTTTAGGGAGAAACATTTAGAGGTTAAAGTGAAGTATCATATACCCTATTTATCTCCCATTGAATGTTCTACCTAGAATTTATTAACTTAGAAAATTCGGTTACTGATTTTAACTAAGTGATTTGTTTAATTTGCTAAAAAACAATACTTGCTTTTGATGATTAAACAACTTTGATTCAAGTATTATTAACTCTTTAACAGACTTTCATCAAATTTGCATGCATGTAACAAATCTATCTAATTCATATTTCCAGGTAGGTTCCCAGGTAGGGGTGTGACGTTTCCATCGACTTAGGTACCCCAGCCTAGCCAGAACCAACCTTAGCCAAAAGCATTATAGATACATTTGTTACATATTTAATCTTTTATTAGAATCAATTTAATCCTATTAAACCGATTTTAATGATTAAACTTAGATTTCTAATCTTATTAGAAATGTGATCTTAGGTATATCTCAATCAAATTTTAATACACTTTTAAAAATTGATTAAAGCCTAAGGTTTGCATGTAACACTTTATTATTGATTTTAATTCTAATTTCATTGATTATAACTTTTATAAGAAATGAAACAATTTTCAATGCATCATCAAATCTTCCAAGGAGGTTTTAGAGTTGGCCATTATGAATGCTTTCTTTTGGTGGTAAAGATATAGAAGACATCAGAAGCCACAATTTCTCTTTTCTTGTTTCAAATTGGAAGCATCTTTTACATATTCTTTGAAAGAGTTTTTTTTTTCTTTTTTAATATGCATAGATATTTCATACATATCGTATCTTAAAAAAAAAAAAAAAAAAGAAAAAAGAAAAAAGAAAAAAGAAAAAAGAATGGTATATACTAGTAGTATTGAAAATTTAATTTTCCAACCTAGTTTGGGGTTCTCAACTTTCATGGACCGTTTGGTTCTAGATTTTAAAGATGCCCAGAAATTAAGAGATAACAAATTAACTTTGTATTTAATTTATAAAACTAATTATGGACGCCTTTATAAAATTTTGATAGATTAATTGATAACCAATAAATTCAATTCAAAATTTTGAACAAAATTAATTATTTAACTACCAAATAATAATATTAATAAAGTATTTGTAAAATGAGTAACTTATAATTAAAGCTACTTAATGTATTAGTTTGATGAATTTATATAATTATAATGTATTAATTTATAAAACAATCAAAATTGGTTTGAAAAAATAAATATAATATCTTGTGATAAAAAAAATGAATTATAATTTATTAACGAATTAATAGTATTAATGCATCGTTTTTTTTGTGTATTATATAATTAATTAATATGGAATAGTTAAATTTAAATATTATAATTTAAAAATTGAATATAATTTTCTAAATTATAAATTTAATATTCATATTTCAAATAATTTTAATAATATAAGAGTGAACATCAAGAAAATCCACAATTTTGGATCAATGAATAACTATTCCCATGCCTAAAGCTTCAAAATTTGTACCAAACAAGGGGATGTATCCTTTACCCATTTTCACCCTTATTCCCATCCCATTTTCCTCAATCCAAACAGCCACTCAAGAGGAATAAAAAGACTAGTAATATTGTCACAAAAGCAATGAGAATAAAAAATTATTACGAAGTTAGCATTTTTTGTATAAAGAAAGTAAAATCGTGTCAGTTAGAGAATAATATCTTTTAAACATAGAGATTACATAAAAACTTTAATCAAATTTCATTGATTGAAAAGTGAAAGTTAATTTAGTTTATAAGGTAAAACTGCAGATCATACCAATGGTAATAAGATCTTTAAATCTATTCCTTTAGCACTCTGATTATAATTTATTATTATTGTAAAGTCTGTAACAGAACTAGTGTGAAAACAACATCTACACCCACAACTCACTTTACATGTAACATTCTACTCTATATAAAGGATGATAATCAGTGAGAAATGTAAGAGACTGAGTTAGAGACTTATCTATGTAACTCCTCTAAGAAATTAAAAGAAATCTTCTTTTCCCATGGATGTAGGTAGCTTGCCGAACTACGTACATCTGCTTGCCATTTTCTTTTATCTCCATCTTCTTCTACTTCTCTGTTCATATATACATCATTTTCTCAAAATAAATTTCACAACCGCACGTACTACGGATCAGAGAAATTTCAGGAACAAACCAAGAAGAAGCTGAGAGGAATCGAGAGTGAGAAGACAAGTTCTTCAGAAAACCTTTTTTGTTCTTTGCATGCCCCCACTGACCAAGGAAAAGTTGAGGAAGCTTCCTTCTGAGTACTTCCTTAAACTACGTGGCTCATTTCAGACCACACTTCCTATGTGAAGATTGCAACTTCAGATCCAAACTCTATCGTGGGCCTCATTTGGACTCTCCAAAGCCCAACAGATTGGTATCAGAGCCGGCAAAAAGAAGGCAATAACTTCAAGAAACTTCAAAGAAAGCAAATCTTCAAGAATTAATATCAGTCAATGGCATTCACAAGGTATGAAGTTGAAAAATTTGATGGCAAAAGAGATTTCAATTTGTGGAAAACAAAGGTAAAAGCAATTCTTCGACAGTAGAAAGCACATAAAGCAATTCAAGATCCTTCAAAGTTACCAAAAGAACTTATAGAAGATGAATTAGAAACCATCGAGCTAACAGCCTATGACACTATTGTCCTTAATCGAAGTGACAATGTTCTAAGACAAGTGGTGAATCAAGATACTGCATATAACTTGTGGAATAAGCTGAATGAGTTATATGCAAAAGTAGACCTTCCTAACAAGACGTTCTTGAGGGAAAGGTTTTTTCACATTCAAGATGAATCCTTCAAAAACATTAAATGAAAATCTTGATGACTTTAGAAAGATATCCACTGAATTTAAAAATCATGGTGAACTAATCGGTGCTGATAAGAAGCTTTTGTTTTGTTAAATTCTCTTCTAGAGACATATAAATATGTAAAAAATGCATTATAATATGGTAGAGAATCCATATCAGTAGATGCTATCATTTCTGCTCTTAAAACCAGAGAAATAGAACTACAAAATGGTAAACAAGAATCACAGAATGCGGAAGGTCTCTTTGTCAAAGGCAAAAACAAGCAGTGGAAGAATAAAGAAAAACAACAGCTATCAGAAGAAAATAAGGACAAATCCAAGATTAGATGCAAATACTGTAAAAAGAAAGGGCATCTAATCAAAGATTGTCGAACCCTCAAGTGAAAAAATGAACAGAAGAACCAAAAGTAAAAAAATCAGATGTCAGAAACCCTTGCTCCTGAAGCATCAGTTGGAGAAGACTCACTGTTTTACTCTGATGCTCTTTCAACCTCCAGCAAAGCTGCTGTCCTTGAGAATCCAGCTAAAGATCGTGATTGGGTGTTGGATTCAGGCTACTCTTTCCGTATGACACCCAATATGGAGTGGTTTAATACCTATAAGACAGTAGATGGAGGACCAGTCTATATGAGCAACAAAAATGTCTGTCCTATCATTGACATTAGATCTGTCTCCCTTAAACTTAAAGATGAATCAGTAAAGTTGCTAAGAAATGTCAGACATGTACCTAAACTAAAGAGGAATTTAATCTCTTTAGGAATGCTTGACTCATAGAGTGTGAATACAGAGATAGAGAAGGTCATTGTGAGGTTTGGAAAGATTCCAAACTGGTCTTAAAAGGAGAAAAAGTGAATGGTGTGTATGTTGTCCAAAATGTGCAGAATGTGATGAATGCCCTGATAGTTTCTCATAAATCAATTTCAAAAGGAGACTTATGATACAAAAGATTAGCCCATGTTAGTGTCAAGGGTTTAAATCAATTTCACAAGGAGACTTATGATACAAAAGATTAGCCCATGTTAGTGTCAAGGGTTTACAAGTACTTGCTAAGCAAGGAATTCTTCCAAAGGGAGCTGATGAAGATATGGCTTTCTGTGAACATTGTATAGTTAGAAAGGCCAATAGACAGAGCTTCACCAAAGCTCAACACAAAACAAAAGGTATTTTAGACTATATACACTCAGACCTATGGGGTCCCTCTCCATCACCATCACTTAGTGGATCCAGGTACTTCCTAACCTTTATTGATGACTACTCTAGGAAAAGTCGGATCTTCTTTCTTAAAACTAAAGATTCTGTTTTTGAGAAATTTACAGAGTGGAAAATGATGATTGAAAAACAAAATAGACAAATTAAATGTTTGAGGACTGACAATGGTCTTGAGTTTTGTGGAGAAAATTTTAACCAATTCTGTGGGAGAATGGGATTGTGAGACACAGAACAGTGAGGTATACACCTCAACAAAATGGGGTTTTAGAAAGGCTGAAGAGAACAATTCTTGAAAGAGTAAGAAGTCTATTGTCAGATGCTATTCTACCTGAGAAATTTTGACCTGAAGCAACCTCCTATACTGTCTATACACTATATAGATGCCCACATATCTCTCTAGAATTTCTCACCTCCGAAGAAAAATGGTCCAAGCATCCACCTAACCTGTTGGGTATGTTCATTAGAATAAGGGGAAGTTAACAGCAAGAGCAGTGAAGTGCATGTTTGTAGGTTTTACAAAAGGTGTAAGGGGTTTTAGACTCTGGCACCCAACTGAAAAAGAGATGTGTGAACAGTAGGGATGTCATTTTTCATGAGGAAGAAATGTTTATGCAACATATCACTACTGAATCACCTCAAGAACCTATAGATAAAATTGAGGTGGAGCAGATCCTCAAAGCAAACCCTGAACCATTCACCTCATGATTGGAGAATAATGGCGATGGATCTCCTGATCAAGAAGAAGGGTTGATTGAAGGAACTGAAACTGAACAACAAGATTTAAGAGATTACTCTTTGGTTAGAGATAGATAAAGGAGGGTCATTGTGCCACCAACCAGATATGAGGCAGACTACATTAACCTTGCCCCAAATATCTCTAATAGTGTGAATGAATCAAAACCATCATATTTTGAAGAGGCTGTGAGCAGCTCTAATGCTAGAAGATGAGTTGAAGCTATGAATGAGGAGATAAGAGTCACTAAAGCCAAATAAAACTTGGACTCTAGAACCACTTCCAAAAGGATGCAAACCTATTGCATCCAAATGGATTTACAAATTCAAAAAGGGCATACCTAAGGTTCAAGAGCCAAGATTTAAGGCTAAATTAGTAGTGGGATTCATACAAAGGCAAGGTATTGACAATAATGAAATATTTTCTCCAGTAGTCAAGCATACCTCAATCAGAATGTTACTCTCACTTGTGGCATAACTGAATCAGTATTCTTTGAAAATACCTGTGTGCATTGCCTATGATCAAAAACTTTTTCGAACGAGCAACAAAAGTTTATCTCGAAAACTATAGTTGTCCACTGTCAGCTTGTTGAGGGTGAGAGTCCCAGTCTTGTCACTGCAAAGTACATCCATTCATGCCATTTCTTCAATGGCTGTCATTCTTTTGGTAATAGCACCTTGCTCAGCTAGACGGTGAGAACCGATAGCCATGGTCACTGACAACACCGTTGGCATGGCGATAGGAATGCCACCAATGAGAAGAACCAACAAGTTATCAATGCCCTCTCTGTATGCCCTATTTTGGATTGGGTACATCACTAGGATCTCAATGAGCATTCCTATAGCAATGGAGCAAATGCAGAAGTTACCAATGGCTGTTAGCACCTGATTGATTAAACAAACAAATCATCAATGTTAGTTTCCCAAAAATGTCTAAAAGATAACATTAGGTTGGTTATAGAATTGAGGAAAAATAAATTAAAAAATATAGGGACAGTTGCAAATATAGGAATCACGTCCAAGTATTAGTCGATATAGCACAATGCAAACAAAATCTGCAGATATTGCAAAATTTAGATCCCGCTCTCGAAGTCTACTAGTGATAGATTTTATCACTAATAGATTTTGCTATATTTGCAAATCTTTATGAATATTGCTAAACACTTAATTATTGGCCCTAAAAGTGCTATCCATTGTAATTACCCAAAAATATATCACATCTTCACCTTTTGGAAATGACCAACTTGGTTAGTGCTATCAACAAGATGAGCTGCCTTGCCAAATAAGGTGTGGACACCGGTGGCAATAACAATAGCCTCAATTTCTCCTTGTTTGCAAGTCGAGCCAGAGAAGACCTTGTCACCCGGATTCTTTGTAACCGTTAAGGATTCGCCGGTGAGAGCAGATTGATCAATCTTAAGAGGATCCCCTTCCAAGAGTCTTGCATCAGCAGGGACAATATCTCCCAACTTGATACTGATCAAATCTCCCGGTACTAAAATAGCTGTCTCTTCCTCACTCCATTTTCCATCTCTTAAAACCTATAAATCTCCATGGAAGTCAGTCCATCTCACCATATATATATATATATATATATATAATGGGAAGAAATGGCCAAAGAAAAGGGAAACACATACCTTGGTTTTGGGAGCAAGCCCTGCCATTAGAGCCGCAGCTGCATTTCCTGCATTGTTCTCTTCAATAAAACTGATGGTGGAGTTGATAATGAGCAGCACCATTATTCCAACAAAATCTTGCCAATCCGGAGGCTTTCCCTGCATTATTCAAACACATCAGGTCAATATACCAACACGAAAAAGGAAGTTAAGAAGTACAAACACTTAAGTTTGAGTAACATGTCTGAGGGACAACTACTCTACACGTACGAGCATAATAGAACACATGTCTACATAGAGTTAGACACCCATCATTTAAAGAAAATATAACTACAAGTCCAACATTTGTTAGACATCGAACATCGAACCATTGCTAAGCATAGTAAATAGTGACAAATAATTATGTACAATGAAACATACTAATAATTTTCTTCTGTACAACATTTTGTTTGTATCTTAGGTTTAGAAAATGGCGTGTCACAGTGTCCAAGTCTGGAATGTACTTATTGGTGCTACTTAGGAAAGGAGGGAAAAAGAGAGAGAAAAGAGTACCCCTCCATTGGCCAAGACGATAGCCATGATAGCAGCAGATTCCATGACCCATGAGAGGGGATTCCACATGAAGCCTAAAAACTTGAGGAATTTGCTCTCTTTTTTCTCTTCAAGTTTGTTAGGGCCAAAGATTTGAAGTCTCTTTTCTCCTTCCTCAGATGATAAACCCTTTCTATTGCATTTCAGTTGCTCAAATACCTCCTCAATTGGAATCCTCTCCTACAAAAAAAAGAAAAAAAAAAAATCAAACACTAAACCCGTGTATGATAACAATTTCATTTTTAGTTTCAAGCATCTCTTATTCTTTACTATAGTTTTTAGTTTCCTTAAAAAAATGTTCGATTTCTTAGTCAAATTTAAAAAACAAAAATAAGTTTTCTAAGCCATGTTGGACAACTATTTGATTTTTTGTTTTTATTCTTTAAAAATTAAACTTATAAATACTACTTACACTTATTGATTTATTTGTTTCGTTATCTACTTTTTAATAAGTATTTAAAAAAAAAATTGAAAACTAAAAAACTAGTTCTCATAAGCTATTTTTTGTTTTTTGGAATAAGAATTTAAGTGTTTAGTTATGAAGGATGAAAACCATGGAAAAGAAGTTAAAAAGCTAGATGGTTGTCCAACGGACCAACAGGATCTTAGAAACACGTGACTTTTTTTAAGTTTTTATTGCATATGTTTAATTTTAAAAAATTATAAACAAAAAATCAAATAGTTATGAAACGAGTTTGTGTTTAATTGACTTACCAGCTCAACATTCTCATTTCTTACATCTTCTAATGAAATATCATCCATGTTTATGACACCAAAACCCAATAAAAATAAGAAAACAATTTCTCTCTCTTTCTCTCTCTCTCCCTCTCTCTTTTAAAGAGAAAGATGGTATAAAAGTAAAAGGAACAAAGAGGATAAATGCTTTAGAACAAGAAATGTTGCAATTAGCTTCTTCAAAATTCTCGTTTTTATAGGAAAATTTAAAATTTTTGTGAAAATAAGGGAAAAAATGAGGAAAATGAAAGCCATTGAAAGCCATGAAAGTCCAGAGATTGCCAAGACATTGACAGCTCCAAAATGTCTTTTTGAATGTGCCTTTTTCTATTTAGAGCTCTTATTCTGTTTCTCTGCAAATTTGGAAGTTTTTCGATTTCATTTATCATATCAAACATGAGTTTCGAGGTTTGAATCTCCATTATTCACATTTTTTTTTAATATTTATCGTCCATCGAGAGTGTTTGAATGATAATAAAAAAAATAAGAATAGTTCTTATTAACTAACGATATTTAATAGAAATTAGAGTATGTAAAAAGTATCTAATAGATCTTTAAGCTTTTTGTTTTGTATCTTATAGGTTCTCAACATATACAATTTATATTTTCTTAAAATTGAAGGACCTATTGAATATAAAATTGAATTTTGTGTTTAACGAGATACTAAATACCTAGACCCCATAATTTAGTAACCCTTTGGTTTTTGGTTTTTCAAAATTAAGCATTAAACACTCATTCCACCTCTAAGTTTTTTATTTTGTTTTCAACTTTCTACCAATATTTTAAAAAACTTAACTAAACCAAGTTTTAGAAACTTCATCTTAGGTTTTGGAATTTAGTTAAAAATTGATCCACTCTTTTACTTAAGAAAAATAAAAACGATGAAATATGCTTAATTTTAAAAAAAAAAACAAAAATAAAAACCCAATAGTTGCACAACAGTGTCTTAATTTTCTGCTTATTAATAAGTTTTGAATGTTAAGAAATATTTAATAGACCAAACACATGTAGGAAAAAAGTATTTGCAGAAACAAAATTATTATTGTATTTGTAGAAACAAAAATATTATCCTCAAAAAGTTCACTTCAAACTTTTTATTTTAAAAAATTATGTCTGACTCGTTTATTTTTTTAAAAATAATTGAAGTAGATATTTGTTTTTAAATGTCGATCCAAAGTATATTTTTTAAAAATTAAAAATTCTCCTTAAGTAGATAATAATAATAATAATTAAAAAAAAAAACCTCTTAACAACCAATCTAAGACAATTGGTCAAGTATATTACTTTGACCACATATTAAACATTTGAATCTTCAACACCACTTTTTCTAACTTAAAAAACAGCAAACCCATATCTTCATTTACCCAATGTCGTATTTCTTAAATACGATTCACATTTATACAAAGCACCCACTTACACAATAAAAAAAAATCCCATCTTCGTATATTATATAGACATTATCAATTCAAAAGATGATGAAACCAAATCAAATATAAAAATTATCAAACGAGCTAGATTGCTAAAATGTGGCAAATCTGTAATGTCTCTTAATAATTTTTGGATATAGATCCAAATACTTTAATACTTTATGTAACAATGGTATTAACTATATTGTGGCAGTCTCTTACAATAATTTCTCTACATACTATACGTCATCGTTGAGCCACAACGTCGGTAACTGATGGAGTTCAAATGGAGTTGGCTTGTTGTTGAATGCTAAGGGTATGATCAATTTCATTTTGAATTTCTTTTGTAAAAAAAAGCAGGTCTTTGTGGCGATTTAATATATGAAGTTGTACTCTTAAGCATTGAATTAATTTCCAACATGGATGGCCTATCATCTGCATTTTCTTGGACACAAAGTAAAGCTATTTGCATGCATCTTGTATGTTTGCAAGTTGAATCAGAATCAAGTGATGGATCCATAAATTCCATCCCTCTGCCCTCTTTCCATGGCTTATATGCCTAAATATAATAAAGGGTTCTTCAAAGTTAAAAGTGTTATGACAGAAACAGAATCGACAAATAAAAATAAAGAACAACAAGAAATCAACAAATAGATCTATGTGGGTTTGCTAACAGTATATTGTCTATGGCTACGGACAGAATAAGATAACAATTTTATAATTAGAGGAGAAAAACAGATAATACAAACGTAGAAGTACCAGTACGGTTAGAGGGTTTGTACATGACACCTCTCTATACCCTAGGCATAAAACGTAAATAATATATAATGCGAGACTCCCGTGCTTAGTCATTTGGAACGCAAAAAACAAATTCAAGATATTCCAACAAACATATATTCAATGATATATTTCATTGAGTATCATTTGTGTTTGAGAAAAATGAATAGAGATCATGTAATGACCCGACCCCCTAGGATTTATGTTAGGCCGTTACTAAAATACATGCATGCATGACACTTAAAATGACACTTCTTTATGTTGAAATAAATGCTAAATAGATACGGAAGTTCAAAAGCCCTTTATTAAATGCAAATGTCAAAAACAAAATTAGGGTACCCATAAATCATAAAGGTTAATAAATAAATATGAAAAAAAAAAACAATTCTTACTAACAAGTTCGAACATCAAAACTAACATTAAGGAAAATATGAAAATAACTTTAAATCTCTTTATGTGGAAGCGTGAAAACTAGTCTCAATGGCTCGATCACGAATTTCGCTTGTCCATCGCCAGTGCATCTTTACTCTTACCTGAAACAACAACGTAAGAAAGGATGAGTATAAAATACTCAGTAAGTAACCCCACTACTGGGGCTAGGCTGGGCATCTATGTCCTCTAGATACTCACCTATGGCACATATACACATGAAATAAGAAGGAGACTGAGTCCTATCCTACTATAGTTAAGCATGCCCCCTACCTCTGGTGAATCCCGAAGGAGACACAAACTGGTGAATCCCGAAGGAATCACAAACTGGTGAATCCCGAAGGAATCACAAACTGGTGAATCCCGAAGGAAACATCAAATCTAAAGGGACATCTAACTAATCAGTAAGGACAGTCACACGATCTCAACATCAAAATCACCACTGTACGAATCTATGACATACATATAATTCTCGATACCATGGCTCTACCACATATACATATACCTCAATAGCATGTTCTACAACATTCAAGTATGCATTAATATCGTAGTTCTACAACATTCATGTATGCCTCAACATCATCAGATCAAATACAATCATATGGAAACACATACCACCCCATACTAATATTCAAGTATCTATGTGTATATTTAAACAATTTAGATCTCGTGCCAGAATATACTTTGGTTCAGATCATACTATCATTCAACATGCTAACATTTACCATAACATACACTCATCATGCTAGCATATAACTAAAGCCTGGCCCGTGGGCAGTTCCAATAGTAAGATTACTTACTTTAATCGAAATTCCACAGATAAACTCAGACAACCAAACGATGACCGTAGTTTGAAGTAACGACCCTAACATACGAATACAACCATTAAATTTTTCAGTGCAACAATAATTGTGAAATCTCATATTCAAAACCACAATACCCAAAAGCTTACCCAAATAACTTGATCAACAACCACTCCCAAGATTTCGACTCCAAAAAAACTCCTACTAACATATTTTAACTCCCAATGAACGATGACTTGGAACCTTAAAGATACAAGGGTTAAGTCAAACTTAACTCAGTAATCGAACCAACAATAAGGACCAAAACTCTTACCAACACTCTTGCCGAACGATCTTGAGTCCGCTGGACAGTCGCTGCTGTGATTTCCCAAGTTCAAATCTGAAATTAAATAAGGTGACTAATTAAATAAGGCGGTGGAGAAACCGGCTGACGAGCAGCGGCGAGTTCAGATTCTGAGCAGTGAAGGGAGGCGGCGCGTCGTTCGGAATGGCAGTGAGAGGAGGCGGCGCGACGGTCGTTCGGAATGGTAGTGAGAGAGGCGCGGTGGCGGATCTGGGCAACGAGGGAGGTGCGATGGATCTAGCTGTGAAGGGAGGCGACGCGACGGTGGGTCTGATGAGGCAGTGAAGGAGGGCTCGTGCGAGAGGAGATGCATGAGGGAGATGGCGATGGGTTTTCTTTTTATTTTTTTAAAATAATAATAATAATAATAAAGGAAAATAGTATAATTATAATTAAATCATTTCCTTATTCCACTTTATACTATTTAATTCATTTCCTTTTCCAAAGAAAATTAATTTATGTCATTAATTTTTAACTTGAATTTCAAAATTGAATAATTTTGAATAATTTTCACCAAAACTTAAATTCTCACACTTCAAATCTAAAATTCCAAACATGTCCTCCAACTAAGGACAATTACTGAATTTCCAACTAATAAAATTACTAAAAATTACATTATTATTAAATAAATAAATGTGAGATGTTACAGATCAGATATATGAAGCTATTACTAGAAAAATTCATTCAAACCAATCTTTGACAGTGTTTCAGTTGATTGGATAACAATGGTAAATTTAAGAAAAAATTACCTTTTTGATCTCTAAGTTTTTGTCTAGTTTTCATTTAGTTTTTATGTTTTAAAATGTTACAATTTTACACTTGAGATTTAAATTTCATTTCAATTTGATCCCTAGGTTCAAGATTTATACTTTTAATACATCGATTTTTCACTAAATGCTCATTTAGTCTTTAATGTTAAATGTGTCTAATAATTAATTTAAAATAATTAAAAGAACTATAATTGATTA
Organism: Benincasa hispida; assembly: GCF_009727055.1. NCBI lineage: Eukaryota > Viridiplantae > Streptophyta > Magnoliopsida > Cucurbitales > Cucurbitaceae > Benincasa > Benincasa hispida. The sequence goes on from NC_052354.1 coordinate 52,241,494, forward strand.
AGTTTCACTATAAACTATGACAATTATTTAACTTCAATTAATTACGATGAAAATATATGATTGATTATGAGAAGACCAACTTATATGTATATAAAGTATGAGAGACTTACATAATCTAGAAGATTCAAATGTCCATGCACTCCATACAGCTTGGAAGTCTTCTTGCACTTATGATTTGAAAAAGAAGACTCTGGAACTAAATACATCTGATTTTGTGGAATAAAGACCTTTCCTCACATACTCGGGAGGAATATAACCACTACATTGGATGCACACGAAAGCTTATATTAAACAAAAATTTAAAAACAAAAGATCTTGAATAAAATAATATTTGAGTGAAAGATAATATTGTGCTTACTGTGTTCTCGCAATCCGACTCGTGTTTGCTTCAAGTTCATCTTTTGTAAAGATTCTAGCCACACCATGTTGATTCAGATGTCACGAAATTTGTTGTGTTGTAGAAGAACCACTGCCTTGAAAGCAAATACAACGCGACCTTGGTGCTAATCACTTATGTCGGTTGCTCCTTAAGTTTAATGCAGCCTCCACCAGAAAAAGGACTAGAACCGATGAGAAGGTTGCTCAGAACAGTATAAATCAAATTGAGAAAGAAGAATAAAATTTAGTTATATGTTCTCTCTCACAGATCTGAATGTATTATATAGTAGAGGAGAGGAGGACACCAACGGATGGAAAGGAAAGGGCAAAAATTGAAAGGTCCGTTTGATAAAACACGAGACACAGCAGAATAAGGATCTAATTACACTCTAATTGCTTCTAATTAAAAGGAAAATAACATGCAAATATAGGAAAAATAGTAAATTAAAAGGGATATAATACAACCTTTATAGCTCTCGAAAAACGCTTTTTCTCGCTGAATCTCGATCCGAACTCTTTTGAAACACCACTAGAGTTTACCCACTATTCTCTGGACTCAGAACCGGGTTATGGGACCCGGTGAATGAAGGAATGAAAAGGGGAAGAAATAGTGGTTCAAGGTTAATGTGAGAAAAAGGGAATTTTAGGTGAGAATTTTGGAAACCAAAATTATAAAAATTCAGCTTTCTTAAAGGAGAAAAGAAGAAAAAATATGTTTTATAAAACTTCCTTTTTATAAAACAATTACATGCATCTAATGCATGTAAAAACTCACCAAAAATCAACACCTCACAAAGCACTAAACCAAAGTGGGCTATGTATCATTCTATAATGTTTACACATAGTCCACTTAAGTTAGTGGGATTATCCAATAAATGTTGGATAATCCCACTAACTTTAGTCAAGGGAAAAATGTTCTTTTTCCATTTGGTCAAAGTCAAACTTTGACTTTCCATAGTGAAAAAGTCAACCATTTGACTTTTTACAGTTTTGACCCTTTGACTAATTTTGACCTCCGGAACATGAATCCGTATTCATATTTTTAAAATTCAAATCACATTTGAATATAGAGCACCATACAAAATACCGATAGCGATATTGCATATACTTGTCGGCTTTAATCCCTTTTTTCTAATTTGAACAATTCAAATTAATCCAATATAGTGTTCTAAGTTTAATCCATATGAGCTAGCAGGGGGACCTAATGGACCTATAGATCATGGGCTCTAACAATCAGAGATTAACCGGTAAAACTCTTTAACCTAATTAATCAACATTTGTTAACTAACGGGTCATTCCACTAAAATCTCATAGTTGCACTCCTCTCACTGTAGATATATTTCTATCCATCTGATATAACCATAATCAGTAAGTCAATTTTTCACAAGTTTTTCGTGGTCTTGGATGGGTTAAAATACTGTTTTACCCTCGAGAACACTTTTTGTTCCTTCAGTCCCACTGAACCTCTAAAGAACAATTGATTTGTGGTCCAACCAACAAATCCAGTTTCTCTCAGCCTGGTGAGAGGGTGGAGCCCCTTGTTCTTATTCCGAAGTCAGCACTTAAGGGAACAACCTATCTACTACCACTAGAGACAAGTAGGAGTGAAGTCTGTCTTGTACCCTATGTTCTCAGCTATTTACCCGGTCTTACCCCTGAAATGGGAGGCTTATTGAGCCAAGCTGTTGAGCTGCTCTCACCCATGCAGATCTAAGGATAATCTCGAATAAACAGAAGTTTATAGTTAGCTCAGGATTGAGATTGAGTTACCTAGGTCATCAAATTCGAATAAGTCAGTTTTATACAGTAAACGGTGTTATAAAGTAAAAGTGACTAAGTCGTGGTCCAGTCTTATACCAGTTTTATACAGTAAACGGTGTTATAAAGTAAAAGTGACTAAGTCGTGGTCCAGTCTTATACAAACTCATTGCATAGGATGCCCCCACTCACATATCTCTATATGAACGATTCAGGATCACATCGTTTGTACTAATTATAAAGTGGGTCGCATCCATAGTGTCTCCAGAACAAGGCACCCAACCTTATCTCTATACTATAGACCATTTTAGGCTATATAATTGAACTTGATTCATGTTTTATGTCATCACATAAAGTTTAAGCCTACATTAAATAGCCTCAGGACCTTAGTTTATTGGATTCAAGATTACAATTTCAATAACAATTTTATCGAAAAATAAAACAGAATATGTTTATCAATTTACAAACTACGAGTTTTAAGACATAAAATCCAACAAACTCCCACTTGGACTAAAACTCCTAGTAGAGTATCACAATGTTGAATTTAAGTGAGGAAAAGAAACATGTGAGTACAATAAACACATGAATACAATAAACTAGGGCATATACCCAAAACTGGTAACGGACGGAAATTAATAGACAAACTCAACAGATAAAATCTCCAACTGACGGTCCAGACGATTAAGTAATAAAATTTAATTTATAAATAAAAGGATAAGTAATAAAAATTTAATTTTTTTTCGTGCAAGCACGGTTACTCGAACCCGCCTGTCCGACCAGACGAACGGCAGCAGCGACGATGCGTGCGTGTAATGAAAGGGTTATACTTCCACCAAAAACTCACTTTGAATTTTCATCAATAATGCCTTAATATTTATACCTTCTAAGAAATTCTAAATCTATCCATGTGGGTCAAAACTTCCCACTCTCTTAACTTTTCCTATGGGTCTAAGCCCAAAAGTAATTTCCAACAATTCTCCACAAATGACTGTTACATAAAAGTTAATAAGTAAAAAAATAAAAGTTTAATTGAAAAATAAATAAGTGTTCTAAGAAAATAAAGAAGATCAGCTTTAAACATCAATATCTAACGATTTGAATTGATGCATAGTGAAATAGGGCAACAACTCTATTAGAGAAAGTGAGTTACCTCTTGAACTTTCAATAACATTGGTTGAAACCCCTACATGTCTTACTCCTAGTCGTTCTCTCGATTCTGCGATATAAAGTGTGCTTATTATGATCATACACATAAACCTCGGGTCATCGTGAAAGCTCTAGAAAGAGACCTTTAAACTCTTTCATAGAAGGCAGCCACACCTTCACAATCATGTTAATTGTTTCATCAAGTCTATCTCAATAGACCACTCAAAACTGAGCTATGAAGACTTCGTGTTTAGTCCATACTAGGACCTACTTCATCAAGTATGTCAAAGAAAAATCACTCAAAACTGAGCTATGAAGATTTTACACTCATCCATCAAGTCCATACCAGGACCGCCCAAAAGAAGGGTTATGGAATTTTAAAAGGTTTTAGTTCTTTCCATCAAGTCTGTACTGGGACCATCCAAATGAAGAGCTATGGACCATCAAGTTTATCGCAATAGACTACCCAGATAAAAGGCTATAGAATCCTATAAGGGTTTAAGCCTCATGTTTACTGATGATTCTAAAATTATTTTCCTTGTTAGGCCTTTGGTTAAAGGGTCAGCCAATTTTTGCTCAGACCTCATAAAATCCAAGAAAATAATTCATTCCTTTAACAATTGTTTCACAACTCTATATGTAAGACGAATATGTCTTCTTTTACCATTGTATACACTATTCTTGCCAATACCTATGGCAGCCTGTGAATCACAGTGCACAAATACTAGTACTGATGCCCCCACAATAGTATATCCCCTTGTAGGCTTCTAAGTCATTCAGCCTCCTATCCTGCTAGTTCTAGAGCAATAAATTTTTATTCCATAATGGATTTAGCTATGCAAACCTATTTTGCAGACTTCCATGATATTGTTCCTCCTCAGAGTAAAAAAACATAACCACTTGTAGAAATGACTTCGTCATTATCAGATACTCAATTAACATCACAATAACCTTCTAATACAACAGGAAATTTGTTAAAATGTAAATAATAGTTCACGGTTCCATTAAGATATCTTAATAGACGACGAAGAGAACTCCAATGATCCTTATCAGGATTATGTGTAGATCTACTTAATCCATTAACAACATATACAATATCAGGTCTAGTATAGTTGATTAAAAACATAATACTACCTATAATCTTTGCATGTTCAGATTGAGATACACATCACCTTTATTTTTCTTAAGACTTATACTAGCATCATAAGGATTTCTTGCAGAAGGATCATCAAAACAATCAAACTTCTTTAGTAATTTTTCAATCTAGTGTGATTGGCACAAAGGAAAACCATTTTCAGTTTTCATTATCTTAACACCAAGTATTACGTTAGCTTCCCCTAAATATTTCATTTCAAAATGGGAAGATAATAACAATTTGGTATTTCGTATCATCTCTATCTTTGTTCCAAAGATGAGCATATCATCAACATACAAACATATAATCACACCATTGTTTAAGAGCTTGTTTAAGACCATAAAGATATTTTTTTAGTTTACATACTTTGTTTTCCTGATCGGCAATTGTATAGCCTTTAGACTGTACCATATGGATTTCTTCTTCTATATCACCATTGAAGAATGGTATTTTTACATCCATTTCGTGAATTAGAAGTCCATGGATAGCAGCCAACATAATTAAGACCCTAATAATAGCTATTTTTGTTACAAGGGAATACGTATCAAAATAATCAACACCTTGTTTTTGTGTATACCCTACTACTACCAATCTAGACTTGTATCTCTCAATTGAACCATCTGACCTCATTTTCCTTTTGAAAATCCACTTTCACTTAATAGGTTTACTTTCTTTTGGAAGATCTACTAAGTTCCAAGTTTGGTTCATGGTTAGATAATCCAATTCACTCTTAATAGCTTCCTTCCATAAACTAGAGTCTATAAAACTTAAGGCTTCTAGGTAAGATTTAGGATCCTTATCTATAAGGTACATACATGCAAACTGATAGTCAATATCATTTGGCCTCTCAACTAAAAGTAGTTAAAAAATTAGGGCAAAAACTTTTCTCAATTCTTTGTCTCTTACTTCTTCTTGGTTCTATAACAGGCACTCTATCTGTGTTGTTAACATCTACAATGTCAGACATACTACTAGAAGCTATATCATGCATACTATTAGACAAGAAAGGCATAGAAACAAAATCATTCTCACAATTAGTTGTTCTAATAGTTTCATTGTTTCTCTTTTTACAAAGGAAAAACATGCTAAAAAAGTTCTGCATCCTTATATTCATACATAGATCTATCATTCAAGCACATAAATCTATATGCAGCGCTACTTTGAGCATAACCAATAATACACAATCAAAAGTTTTAGATCCTACCATAGGTATCTTGAATGCAAGATATGGAACCTTAGCTAAACATCCCCACACCCTTAGATAAGAGAGATTAGGGGCATATCCTTCTAGAGTTCGTAAGGTGTCTTATCCAGTTTCTTGTGAGGTACTCTGTTAAGAATAAAACAGGCAGAAAGTACAGCTTCCCCCCACATGTTATCAAACAATCCAGAACTTAACAACATAGCATTCATCATTTCTTTAAGAGTCTGTTTTTATGTTCTACTATACCATTTTGTTGTTATGAATAAAGAGCAGTAAATTTATGAATAATGTCATTTGATTACAAAATTCTTTCATTGTATTATCACTATATTCACCACTTCTATCTGATCTTAGCCTCTTAATCTTCTTATCTAATTTATTCTCTACTTCTGCTTTATATTTCAGAAACATACTACCAGTTTCATCTTTTGTCTTTAAAAGATAAATTCTACTACATCTAGAAAAATCATCAACAAAAGAAATGTAGTAGTTTTTCCCACATCTACTTATGGTGTTTTTGCAATCAAATAAATCAGAGTGAATCAATTCTAGTAATTCTGTACTTCTAGATGTGACAGGTTTAAAAGGGTTCTTGACAAACTTTGTTTCTACACAAACTGGACATTTACTAGTTTCATGTGTTTCAGATGCATTAGTCAGTTTTAAATCCTTAAGTTTCTTAACTGATGCAATATTCACATAACCTAGTCTACCATGCCACATATCAAAAGATTCAACTATGTAAGCAGAATTAGAAGTACTTGCATTCATCATATTTGAAACAGAGACAGTATTCAATACAAAAAAGTCCATCAACAAGATATCCCTTACCAATAAAGTCTCTATTTTTGGTGAGGAAAACCTTGTCAGCTTCTAGGACAATTTTAAGCCTAGCTCGATTCAACAAACTTCTAGATAGCAAGTTCAAATGTAAGAAAGATACATACAATATATTACTTAAGGATAAAATTTTTCCAGAGGTTAATTTTAAAAGAACCTTACCTTTTCCAAGCACTCCCGTTGTGGTCAAGTTACCCATGAACACACATTCTCCGTCAGCAATGTCCTCATAGTCATGGAAAAGCTCTTAGTTTGAATAGAAATGTCTTGAAACTCCGATGTCAAGTATCCAGTCAATTTTGTTTTTTTACCAAGTTTACTTCCACAACAACAACAATTACGTCATCTTGTTCAACAAGATTAGGTCATGATGTGGGTTATTGATTTGACCTTCCTTTCCCTTGACTGCATTGATAGGATTTATGTCCGAGTTTCCTGCATACATAGAAAATCAGTTTTTTCTTTTCAATCTTCCCACCAGCAGTTTTGCGATGTCCATTCTTCTTAGAATAATTATTCTTTCCAGATTGCTTCATATAGTTTTTGGACCTATCTTTGTTAACAACAGAAGATTCAACCAAATTAGTATTAAATGAATTTAGATTTCCAGAAATTAGCTTATCTTTTAGTCTGTTGGCTTCTTTCGTACGTATGTGGTTGATCAGCTATTAGAGTGTCAGATCTTTCTTTTTATGTTTCAGATGATTTCTGTAGTCGCTCTAGGATGGGGAAAATTTCTCAAGTAACACTTTAGCTTGTAGAATCTCAACATTTTCATGCCCTCGACTAAAACGTTCACCACCAAATTTTCATACTCATGTATTTGCTCCACTACCAGTTTCTCGTCCATCATTTGGAATTGTAGCCATTTACCAACAACGTACTTTTTGCGACTAGCATCATATCATCCATATAGGGACTCCAATCTACTCCAAATTACCTTTGCTGATTTTTGGACCACGAACAAATCGAACATTGAATCTGTCATATAATTCAGCAGATGGTCGTGGACTATTTTGTCGTCTTTCTCATACTTATCAGGATCAATTGTGGACTATTTTGATTGATTAGAAACATCAATGGGTTAAACGGAGGATTCTGGATCAAAGACAGTGCTTACCTTTTCGGTAGGCACTTCTATAATGAAGATGTAATTAATCTCTAGCTGCTTGAAGAAGATCAATAATTTCTAAGACCAGTGGCGATAATTTTCTCTGTCCAGTGTTTCGAGCTTGGATAGATCAGGGAGAACCTTACCATTCTTGATCAACATCTATGTTATTTGCTTTCACATTGTTAATTCGGATGTCATGAAAGTTACTGTGTCGTGGAAGAACCATTGCCTTGAAAGCAAATACGGCGCGACCTCGGTGCTAATCGCTTATGTCGGTTGCTCCCCAAGGTTAACGCAACCTCTAAATTTTCAAGTGTGCACTTACCAGAAAAAAGACTAGAACCAATGAGAGGGTTGCTTAGAAATCAAGTAGAGAAGGAAGAATAAAATTCAGTTGTATGTTCAACGGACAAAAACTCAATGGACAAATCTCCAACAGACAGAAACTCAATGACAAAATCTCCAACAGGCAGATAATGGACAAAATCCAATTGACTGGTCCAGACGGTTAAGTAATAAAATTTAATTTATAAATAAAAAAATAAGTAATAAAAATTTAATTCTTTTTCGTGCAAGCGTGATCACCCGAACTCGCCCGTTCAACCGGACAGACGGCGGCAGTGATGCGCGCGCGTGGTAGAAAAGTTATACTTCCACCACCAACTCACTTTGGATTCTCATCTAGAATACCTTAATATTTATACCCTAGGAAATTCTAAATCTATCCATGCGGGACAAAATTTCCCACTCTCTTAATTTTTCTTTGACTTAAGCCTAAAAATCAATTCCATCATGTCGCAAGATTTTCGGTTTCATTCATCATTCAACAAAGTATTGCTAGGCTTCAAGTTCCTATGAATTATTGTCAACCTCGAGTTTGTAGGTAAAGAAGTCTTGAGTTACCCCTTCAATTATCTCCCCTCTTTTTGGCCAATTCAATAACTTCCCTCTTCTAAGGCCTTCCTTGTAAAATGTTGAATGATAAAATCTATTTAGCAATTCCCTAGGGTTAATTAAGGGGAATTTTGATAAATTTGACAACTCAAATAATTTTTTGAAGTTCTCTCTTTGAAATTTTTATTAGTGCGAAGAGTGCAATTATCGGTTTTTAATGGAGTGACTAACAATTAATGAATGTTGAATAATTTAATTAAAGGGTTTAATTAATTATTCAAGTATTCAAGTACCATAGGAGCTTCAATCCACAGGTCTATAAGATCTCCTCTGTAGCTCAACAGAGATTATTAAGAATTAATTTTGGATTAATTTAAAATTTTCAAATTAATTAAGGGAATTAATTATATGTGATATAATTAATATATGTATTCGATACATTATAACATAAATTTTATATTGAGAAGAATTAAATATTTGAATATGATTCAAATACTAATTATATGAATGGGATTTATATAATTAAATTTAGTATAAATGTGATTTATACTAAATACCATGAATGATTGAGAGAAATAAAAACTATAGGTTATATTGTATTTGATGCAATATAAAAATTATAGGCTATGTGTTATATTTGATATAATATATAGTTGTATCTACATATAATAAGTTAGTTATATATATGTGTGTGTATTTATATATTTATATATTTATATTTAATTTAATTTTGAATTAAATTAATTGAAGGAGTTATTTATTTTTTCTTTCTAACAATCGTGTGGCAAAAGAGGATGAGAGTGGTTTTGAAGTTTTCTTTGTCTTCTTTGTAGGAGAGAATGTCTCTATGTGATTTCTCTGGAATAACTCTCAAGAACATTGAGAAGAGAAACGTTTTCTTCTTGCTCTCTAAAAATCCTCTCCATCTTCTCAAAAAGATACAAAGTCCATACCTCCTGCTTATGAAATCTTTAAGAAGAATACAGGAGGTTCATTTGTGGTGGTGGCCACTTGTTTTTGTTTTATTTGAGACTGAAGTACGAGGAAAGTTTGTGACTGGTTCAAGGAGGGATCTCGTGAAGAATTGGTTCTTCAAGTGTAAGTTAATTTATTCCCTAATTCCTTCTTATCATGCTATAAATTTTTTCGATTATCCATAATTTGAATGTTCTATAATTTTATTATGTAAAAATGAAATTGGGACGATTCCACTTCTACAGTGGACCTCACAATTCCTTCACTGTGATTACGAACAACCTGTGAATGATCGACTTACTAATCATGGTTAAATCGAGTGCACAGAAATATATCCATAGTGAGGAGAGTACAACTACTGGGTTTTAGTGGAGTGTCTCAGCTATTAACGAATGTTGATTACTAGTCAATGAGATTAGTTGGTTAATCTCAAATTGTTGGAGCTCATGGTATGTAGGTCCATTAGGTCCCCCTCCTAGCTCATATCGGATTAAACCTTGGAGTAGTATGATGATTGAATTTGAAACGTTCAAATTCAGTTTAGGAAATTATAAGTAATTATATGCAATATAATTGACGTTTAATTATGGAATTAAACAAATTGGAGAATTGAAAATATTTAAATATGATTTAAATATTAAAAACATGAATAGGAATTCAAGTTCGGGATTGATATTTTATTAATTTAATATTTGATATTAAATTAATTTTATTCATTAAATTTTTTTAGTTGATGTTTAAAAATTAATTAATTAATTATATTTAAAATTAAGAAAATACATTTTAACAATGAAAGTTAGAAATTCAATTTAAAATATTTTTAATTGGAATGTGGGTTTTTCCCACATTTTTCATTAAATCTCATTTTCAATCCTAATTGCTTAGTCACCTAAATGGTGTCAATTTATGGTTAAACAAATTTGTATGTAATTCTTCTATATATATAGAAGAATGGTTATTTGTTTCAAGGTTCATGTATTTTAGAGTTCTTAAGAGAATTGGTTCTCTCTAGCATTCAAACCATAAGCTCTCCAAACTCATAAAATTCCCTTCAAATTTAGTCTCATTTTGGGTCCCACAACCCATTCCAAGGCTAGAGAAGACTCTACCGGTGGCTCACAAATCGTTCAGGATCAGAATTCAATGAGAGATTGCTTCAATTAAGGAGTGCTACAAAGGTTGTTCTCTAAAACCCTAAATATTATGAATGGGCTTGCATGCTTTGATTATAAAATTAATGAAATTAGAATGCTTAATGTCCAAATTGCTTTCGCATGTTAAATGTTAACATCAACACAAGGGTATTTACACAAGTGGTTAGAGCAGTACTCTTATATGATTTTAAGCAATGCCCCACCTCAATTTGAACCTTCTTTTAGGATGTATCTTCAAATTGAGGATTTTAAGAGTTAAACATCTCATACTCTCTGAAGATGACATCCTTGCTATTAATACACATTTTCTCCACTGGGTGCCACAATTTATAGCCTTTTATACCTTCTGAGAATCCCATGAACATACATTTTACTAATCTAGCCTTCAACTTCCCTTGATTTTGGTGCACAAAACCCACACACCCAAAGACTTTTAAGTGAATTAGGTTAGGACCATCTTTCTTCTAGGGTTGAGAAGTTAAGAGAGTGATGAGGAGATCTGTTTAGGGTGTATATCGTGTATGAAGTAGCTTCTACCTAGTACTTTTTAGGTAGGGGTGCATTAAATAGCTGACATATTACCCTCTCTATTATTATTCTATTAAGTTTCTCAGCCACACCATTTTGTTATGGTGTGTACCTAACGGTTCTATATCTTACATTGCCTTTTTATTTTTTTTGCAAAATGTATCAAGTTCTTCATTACAAAACTCTAATCAGTTATCAGTTCTAAGACACTTAACAAACTTAGATGTATGCTTTTCTATGTATACTTTTTACTCTTTAAATTTCTGAAACACTTGGTCTTTGGTTTTATATATGAAAATCCAGTTTTTCCTTGAGTTATCATCAATTAGAGTTAAGAAATACCTTGCTCCTCCAAGTGAGGGTGTTTAAGCTAAACCCTGGAGATTTGAATGGATGTAATCTATAATCTCTGATGCTCTATACTTAGAATTTTGGAAACTCTTTGTTTTGGCCTTCCCTATTATACATAACTCACATAATTTCATTTGAGCAGCCATTCTAACTAGAAGAATGCCTTGTTTAGAAGCTCTTTGAGACATTTAGCACTAATATGAGATAACCTCTTGTGCCAAAGATCTTCTTCTGAGAGAGTATTATTTTCAACAATACATACATCTTTTGAACATTTTTAACAACATAAACTCCATTCCCTTTTTCCCTTATGAGAACTAATTTTGAATCTTTAACAATATGCAACTTTCTCCACTATTCTTGGTAGTGGCAGCCTATAGGTCAAATATTCCTATTGATATCAAATTCCTTTTTAAAGTTAGAATATGTTTCACATCCCTTAGAAGTTTAGTGGTTCCATCTTCTAATTTCAAAGAAACCGACAAATACCAATTATCTCACAAGAATCATGATTTCCCAGGTAAACTTTACCACCATTCCACTCTCTATAGGTGCAGAACCAATCTTTGTTAAGAGTCATGTGGAATGAATATCCAAAATCCAGAACCTAGTCATGAGTAAACTGAGAACTACCTCTGCCATTACTGTTCCCAGTCACTATGAGTGCATCAGAGAAAGAGAAAGAAGTTTCACCTATGGATGGCTCATTTTGTTTGTTTTTCTTGTTCTTTTCATTTTGTTTATGTTTAAGAGAATAACAATATTTCTTCCAATGACTATCCAGTAGGTACACTTGAACTTAGAATTACATTTTTCACCTTTCTCTTCCGTATGATGCTTTTTATTCTTGGATTTTTCTTTAACAAACAATCTTTCCCCATTCTGACTTATTTTATTCAAAATTTGTAGCTCCATTTCTCTGGTTCTGATTGTTGAAATGATAATTTCTGTGATGATAGAGTCTCTGCGATACTTAAGAGCCATTTTGATCTCTTTTAGAGTTATGGTAGTGAGCTTAGGAGGATGAAGGCCTTATTCTCCTCTCCAACCTTCTCTCCGAGGTTCTTGAACTCAGAGATTATTTTCTTGAATTTATCAAGATTTTTAGAGTTTTTTGCTCAGATCCATCTTGAATATGAAAAATTTCTCACGTAAATACATTTTGTTGAGCAGATCCTTTGAGACATACAGTTCATTTTGTTCCAAATCTTGAAAGTAGATTTTTCATCAATGACTTGTCTGAGAACATTGTCACTTAGATTTAGAATGATTGTTTCATAGACAATAGACTCCAAAGTTTCTTAATCTTCTTGTATCATCAAGGTTGGTAGTTCTGATGGGTCTTATAGAGCTTTTATGGCCTTTTGTTGACCCAAGATTGCTCTAATCTTGACTTTTCATAACCCAAAGTCTGATTTTTTTGTCAAACTTATCGATTTCAAATCTAACAACCACCATTCTTCATTAAGCAAGACTTTGTTTCTTGATTGGGAAAGTAGGCCTTGATACCATTGTTACAAATTCCACTAACAAGTGTATGCGTGTATGCCAAGAAAAACCACACGTTCAGCAAGTGAAGAAAGAATTTGCATGAGGTGAAGAGGGAAAAATAACTTGTTCAAGAATCAGAAACAAAAGAACACTGGAAGAAGAGAAACACGAGAGGATGAGAAGGGAGAGACTGGATGAAAAAGAAGAAACAAGTAGCTACAAACCGATTTATATTGACTCGACAAAAAAATTGCATGCATCCACCTGAAGAAGAACTCAACTTTATTAGATCTTGAAGAACTCAGAGGTTGGGAGAGAAAATTACAGATAAGATGCTCTTATAACCATTTATATGATCTTAATTTCTGTCTATTTAAAAGAGCCCTAAGAGCTTCTATTTATACATGTCAAGAATAGAGGGATAAGATACAATTTGGAAGGATTCAACACAACCAGTAAGTAATTAACATCTATCTAACATCATTTTGTCCTACTTCCTCTATATTCAACCATCCATCTATTTCTTTGAACTCCAACATATATCTCACATTTTCGAATATTTCCATATTAATATACTTTTTTCCACTATAATTTTCTTTATTNAACCATCCATCTATTTCTTTGAACTCCAACATATATCTCACATTTTCGAATATTTCCATATTAATATACTTTTTTCCACTATAATTTTCTTTATTTATTTTTTATATACTAGCTTTAATTTAATAAATAATGTAAACTCATGTTGATTTTTTTTTTTTTTTTTTTTTTTTTTGCAATACAAAAATCTCCATTTTTCTGTCAAAAGTGTGATTGTCGATATTTCCTTCCTTAAATAAAAAGTACTCATAAATTAAAGAAATTCTTATTAATAAATCCCAAAAATATTTACGCTTCATAGCAAAGAATTCTAAAAGTATTTTATATTTTTGGAAATTTTTACTATAAAGTGTAAACATTTTAAAATATTTTTTATATTTAAAAATGCTTTGATTAATTAAGTATTTGTGCATAGTCATTGTTAAAAGTAGTTATAGATCGGTGATATTGAAAAATAATTGTTATAAAGTTTTGAGAACATGCCTTTCTGACTTTTATGAAAGTTGTTTTCACTCTCTTCCCTTACTTTCGCTTGGCTTTGGTGTCATGAAACCATCTTTTGTGGTGAAATATTCTACAACCCCATCTTTTAAAAAATAAAATTAATTATTTTCACATTTTTTACTTGTTGATCGAAGATATATATATAATAATATCTTATCCAGTTTGGATATGCGTTTAGATCGTGTCACATGATTGATTTAGTGATTATCAATTCTCACCATTTTTGTAATAGTATTTAGTTAATTAAATGCTTACTTTCGACCAAATAAATTGGGAAATTGCATTGGGTAACAAAATATATTTGTATATTTGCATATTTACAATTGTGGCTCTAATATTTTAACTTTGTGTCTATAGCAAAATTCACTCACAAACCTGACTTTTAAATTATTTTTTCGGTTTTTAAAAAGCAACAATTAATAAAGAATTCCAATAGTCTTCTTTATAATAAAGGAAAATTGTATTGGATAGCGCTTTAACTTTTAAACATATTTTCATTTTTGTTGCCATTTTTTCATATTTGCTAATATATATTATTAAATTTTCTTTCATTATTTTGAACAATTTCCTCGTTTCATTTTTTTCTCCATCATATCTCGTTTTTCAAAAGCAAGTTTTACTTTTTTTTTTCGTCTTTAATTTTCCAACCTATCGATTTACAGTATATCAAAATTGTAGAGTACATTAGTAATCTATCACATATCAATTAACAAACATATTAAATTTTCGACGAGTACAATCATTAGTATATCAGATATCAATCAACAAACATATTAAATCTTTAGTTCATCAACATAATATTAAATATCAATGAGCAAGAATATTAAATATTTAAAGTGAATTAGCGGTATATCTAACGTAAGATACAAGTATATCTGTAAGTGTTTGAGTTTGATAATAATAATAATAATAATAATAAGACATGAGCATATTAGTGATCAGTCAGAAAACACTTAAGTAAAATATAGGTGTATCAATAATATATCTCAATCAACATGTCAAGTTGATAGGACCACTAGAAGAAATTCGGACTTTAATGTCGGTTTTAAAACGACATTAAAGGGCTTTAATGTTGGTTGGCAACCGACATTAAAGATAGTGTTATTAAAGCCCTTTAATGTCGGTTTTAAACTGACATTAAAGGGCTTCAATAACACCAATAACACAGCTTTCAATGTTGGTTGCAACCGATATTAAAGGTCTTTAGTGATTAAAGCTTGTCAGTTGCAACCGACATCAAAGGTCTTTAATGTCGGTTGCAACCGACATTAAAGCCTTTTTTTTTTTGGATTCTTAACCGACATTGAAGCCCGAATCTATTTGTTTTATCAATTATTGTCTGTTTTTTAAAGTTCCCTTGCCAAATCCATTTTTTCAGTAAAAAAGTATAACATGATACATTATCATCGAACACTTTGGCTATGACATTATTCATGTTGGATTGTAAATCTATTACATTTAATCACAAATTCTGCTATAGAATTATAATTTAAAAGGCGTACAATAATTCAAGTCTTGAAAACACAAATTACAAGTAATACAAAGATTATGATTTTACAAGGGCAACAGAATCTTCCGTGTAAGGGCAACATAATTTTATTTGTCTACAAATTTGGGAGGGTTTGATAGATTAAGAGATGTAATATATGTTGTTGAGATGGACTTCATTATCAGGATTCTTCTTCTTCAGCTCATCCAGCAACTACAGAAGAATTGGAAAGATTTAGGTCGACCCAAACAATATAACAATAACTCACTAGGATATCCTCTACAACAATCAACCAAATAATTGTTCTCTAAAATACCACAAATAAATCACCAAATAACCATTAAGCAATCAAACAACAATGGATAGGAATAAACCACAAAATTCTAGAAGACTAAAAATAAAGAGCATACACAAATTATACGTAAAAAACCCTTCGATGTAAAGAATAAATACCACGGGACTTACGAGGAGTCCATTTTGTCAACTTCTCTTATTATGATAAAATTTAGGGAAAAAGAACCCAAATCAGTCATAAAAATATTCACTACCCACTAATACTATCATACATAAAAGATCAACACTTGAGAGAAAAAAGAATGAAAATCATCCAGTTTTACCAGTTTTATTTGATAGCGATTATGGACAAACTAGAGCTTCGAACAACAATCTAACCGTTTAAAATAAGACCCTATGTGCCCCGAACAGGCTGACCAAATTTCAGCACGATCCAATGGCTCAAACTCCAACAATTGACAACTTTGTGAAAGCTGTCATTGAAAAATCGAACTGTTATCTTTCTCTCCGATTTTCTGCCTCTTTTTTCCACTCTCTTTTTCCTTAGCTCATCCCTATATCACATAAAATAAAATCTAGGGCTTTCAAGATGAGCCAACATAAAAATTAGGCCCAATATGGCTCAGAAAACACAAGTTTAAAATAAAGTCTTGCACGTGCAACAAGTGAGCTGAACACCCACAACAATCTCCCCCTCCAACCCAACACGAGGAAGACTCAATCACATCTATGATCACTTAGAACTCATCCCGGCAAGCTTACTACAAAGCTCAATCCTACTTTCAAGAACTACCTTAGTTAACATATCTGCACTATTCTTGTCAGTGTAGACTTTCTTCATATGCAATCTATTCTCTTCAATTGCATCTCATAGCCAATGATATCTAATGTCAATGTGTTTAATATGAGAATGATACATTGGATTCTTGCTCAAATTCATAGAACTCTTACTACCACAAAATATAACATACTCACCTTGCTTCAAACCCAACTCTTGAAGGAATCTTTTAAGCCATAACATCTCCTTGCTTGCTTCCATTGCTGCAATATACTCTACCTCAGTTGTGGACAATGCTATGCATTTTTGTAGCTTGGATTGCCATGAGATGGCTCTCCCTGAAAATGTAAACACATAACCTGAGGTAGACTTTTTGTTATCAAGATCATCTGTCATGTCTGCATCAGTATAACCTTCAAGTATAGATTTTCCACCTCCATAACACAAACTCAATTTGGAGGTGCTCTACAAGTATCTGAAGATCCACTTCACTGTTTTCCAGTGAGTCTTACTTGGATTGGGTAGAAAACGACTCACTAGATTTATTACATGTGTAATATTAGTCTAGTACACACCATAGCATACATCAAAGAACCAATAGCAGAAGAGTAAGGAATGAATGACATAACTTCTTTTTCTTTCTCTATTGTAGGGTAAACTCTCTTACTTAACTTAAAGTGAGTTACTAGTTGTGTACAAACAGGCTTTGCATGCTTCATATTGAACCTTTCCAGCACTCGTTCAATATACTTCTCCTAGGATAACTATAATTTCCCAACTTTCCTGTCACGAGCAATCTCCATACCTAAGATTTGCTTTGCAGGACCCAAATCTTTCATGTCAAATGACTTGAACAAGTTTTTTTCAAATTTTGAATCATATTTATATCTTGTCCAACTATCAACATATCATCTATATATAAAAGAAGAATGATGAAGTTGCTTGCAGGGAACTTTCTGAAATACACACAAGAATCAATTATAGTTCGTTTATAACCATTACTTATCATAAACGTATCAAATTTCTTGTACCACTGCCTTAGTGCATGTCTAAGCCCATAAATGCTCTTCTTTAACTTGCAAACATGTTTATCTTTCCCTTTTTCTTCAAATCCTTTAGGTTGCTCCATGTAGATCTCTTCATGCAAGTCACCATGTAAAAAAGCGGTTTTTACATCAAGTTGCTTTATCTCAAGACCAAAACTTGCATCTAATCCCAATACTATTCTGATTGATATCATTTTGACCACTAGATAAAAGATCTCATCAAAGTCAATGTCTTTTTTTTTTTTTTAGTTACATCCCTTAACCACTAATATGGCTTTGTACTTCACTATCTTCTCATTATCCTTTTTGTACTTGAAAACTCATCTGTTTTTCAATACTTTCTTGCCCTTTGAAGGCTTCACTAGCTCATAGGTTCCATTATTTTCCAAGGAATTTATCTCCTTCTTCATTGCATTGAGCCATAAGTTTTTTTCATCATGAGACAAGACCTCTTGATAATTCTCTGGCTTTCCATTTTTACTAACTAGAATGAACTCTGAGTTTAGATACCTTATTTAAGGTTTATGCACTCTGGTGGAATTTCGAGCTTGAGTATCCTCCACTTGGGGAATAGGTTGCTTCCCCTACTCATGAACTTCTCCATGAATCACTTCCTCATATGCATCTTCCTCATGAATTTCTTCATTAGATGAAAACTCGTTAAGATCATCATCATCAACATGATCTGGTACATTACCATTAGGTTGTATCTCACCAAAATCACCATGTACATCATCAACATTATCATTTGTTGGCTGAACAACAAAAGGAGTAGAAGTAGAATCAGTAATAGTATCAAAACACAACTCTGAAGTAGAAACGTGCCTTGTACAAAAGATTTGCACCCTTTTCGTGCTCAAAGAATACTACATCTCTTTCTTTTCTGGATCATAGAGCCTATAACCATACTCTACATCACCATACCAAAAAAAAAACACATAGATTGGTCTTCAAATCAATCTTTGACCTCTGTTCTTTAAGCACATGCATGTATGGCTTGATCCCAAAGACTCTGAAATGAAAATAAGTGGGATCATGCCCCTTCATGCTCTCGCTGGAATGTCTAGACCAAGAGG
Organism: Benincasa hispida; assembly: GCF_009727055.1. Taxonomy (NCBI): domain Eukaryota; kingdom Viridiplantae; phylum Streptophyta; class Magnoliopsida; order Cucurbitales; family Cucurbitaceae; genus Benincasa; species Benincasa hispida. Next base: position 52,260,249 of record NC_052354.1, read on the forward strand.
AATTGATGGAGATCAATTAATCAAATACACGGCACATTGAACTACTTCACTCCAAAATGTCTTAGGAAGACAAGCATTCTAAGCATACACCTCATTTTCTCTACAATGGTTCTGTTCATCCTCTCAGCAACTCCATTATGTTGTGATGTGCTAGGCTCTATCTTCTCATGTCTAATGCCATGTTGTGAACAATAATACTTGAACTTATTCAAAGTATATTCACCACCATTGTCAGATGGAATACACTTTAATTTTCTTTCAGTCTCCCTTTCTACCATGACATAAAACTTCCTAAAAATCTCTAACACTTGGCTTTTTGTCTTCAACATATACACCCAAGTTCTTTGAGTAGCATCATCAATAAAAGTGACAAAATATTTATTACCACTAAGTGACTCCACTTCAATATGCTAACAAACATCATAATGTATTAACTCTAATTTTCCTTGCCTTCTGGTGGACTTCCCAGAAAAGGATAACTTCTATGTTCTTACCTGCTAAACAATGATTATAAGGGTCAAGAGAAATTTTTTTATCTATAGGGATAAGAGATTTACCTGCCAATAATTTAATCCCTTTATCACTCATATGCCCTAGCCTTCGATACCACAAATTTGGAGAATTATTTTTTTCTACTACATTTAACTCAGAAGAACACATGCTCAAGTTTGTTTTATACAAAAAGCAACATAATTCACCTCGAGCAACTATTATTGAATGTTTAGACAATTTTCACTTACCATCACCAAAGGTATGTCGAAATCCTTCTTAATCAAGGACATTTACAGACAACAAGTTAAGGCATAAATCAAGAATATGGTGCACATTCTTTGATGTAAGCGTGCACCCAATACTTGTCTTCACACGAATATCACCTAACTCAACTACGCTAGCTGAGCTCTCGTTTCCCATCTTCACACTACCAAAATCACAAGATTGATAGTTCATGAAATACTCTCTTTTGGAATACAATGGTATGAAGGACCTGAATCTACCACCCACTTTGTGTTTGAACTCTCTACATGATGACACTCATTGGTTGCACAAACAACATTATCATTTGAGAAATAATTGCTACAGTATTTTTGTCATCTTCCTTTTTTTGTGAGTCTTGCTTCTTACTTTGTTTTTTCTTCCAACAATAGCAAAGCTTTTTTATATGGTTGGGCTTGTTACAATAATGACATGTCCTAGTCTCTTTGTCTCTAGACTTGGACCTCCCTTTTGAGTTACCACGACCTTTAGGTCCTTTACTCTTGTTTCTTCTAGAATTCTCAACAACAAGAGCATGTGAATTATCAACTCCCATCTCATTTCTTCTTATCTCTTCATTGAACATGCTTTGTTTGATAACATCCAAAGGCAAAACACCTTATGGAGCAGAGTTACTAATAGTCACAACCAAGGTTTTCCAACTATCCGACAAAGAACTCAACAAGAAAAAAGCCTGCAATTCATCATCAATATCATTCTTAATAATAGTCAGCTATAATATCCTGAAAGTTGCTCAAATTCTCAGAAATATACTTCCCGCCCTTCAAAATTAACAAATTGCTTGATTAAAGAAACTTTGTTATGTGTAGTCTTCCTTTCATAAAGACCTTCTAATTTCTTCTACAACTTATATGAGTTGGACTCCTTAGACACATGATTGAAAATGCTAATATCAACTCATTGCCTAATAGTCGCCGAAGTTTTTCTCTTTAACTTTCCCCAATCTTTTTCTTCCATTTTCTCTAGTTTTGCAGGTTTAGAAATTGTGTCATATGCTTTTATGGTTGTTTCAATTAGACCAAACAAATCAATATAACAAATCCTCCTTCATTGGTCTCCAGATGGAATAATTAGTTGATGTCAATTCTATCATTGAACTGCCTCCACCAAGTAGCCACAACGATGATTAAATTAAAACCCGCTCTGATACCAACTGATAGGACCTAAATAATATAATAACAACTCACTAGGATCTCCTCCAAAACAATCTAACAAATAATTGTTCTCTAAAACACCACAAATAAATCACCAAATAATAATCAAGCAATCAACCAACAATGGATAATAATGAACCACAAAATTCCGGAAGACTAAAAACAAAGAGCACACACGAATTATACGTGGAAAACCCCTCCGATGTGAAGAGTAAAAACCACAGGATTTGTGAGGATTTCCCTTGTCAACTTCTCTTATTATGATAAAATTGAGGAAAAAAGAACCCAAATCAGTCATACAAAGATTCCCTGCCCACCAATACTATCATACATAAAATATCAACACTCGAGAGATAAAAAAGAATGAAAATCATCCAATTTTACAGGTTTTGTTTGGTAGTGATTACAAACAAACCAGATTATCAAACAACGATCAAACCGTTCAAAATGAGACTCTATGTGTCTTGAATATGTTGACCAAAATTTAGAACAATCCAACGGTTCAAACTCTGATAATGTATAACTTTGTGGAAGCTATCACTAAAAAATCGAACTGCTGTTTTTCTCTCTGATTTTCTGCCTTTTTTTTTTCACTCTCTTTTCCCTTAGTTCATTCCCATATCACATCAAGTAATATTGTTCATTTTGAAAATAAGGTTTAACAATTTTGTGTTTGATTTCATTTAAATGATCTTAATCACATGGAAACTTATACCTCCATAATATTTCTTTTATCTAGCTAATGTAAGACTTTAATCACATCTCTAACCACATACATTATAAATAATTTTATGTGTTGGGCCTGCACACTTGAAATTCATAAAATGAAAAAAAACCCAAATGATGAAGCTGGCCCTTTTTACTGATCCAAACCATGATCAACCCAAGTAATTTTGCCCCAAATTAATTTTGGTTGGTAGAAAACTTGGTCCAGGTTGCTCCACGATCTTCCAGCTAATGTGCAACATGTGGATTGATCCACTTTCTTCTACCTGATGGAAGAAATTGTTGGATTTTATGTCCTAAAACTCGTAGTTTGTAAATTAATAAACATATTCTGTTTTATTTTTCGATAAGGTTGTTATTGAAATTGTAATCTTGAATCTAATAAACTAAGGTCCTAAGACTATTTAATGTAGTTTGAACTTTATGTAGTGACATAAATGTAGATCAAGTTCAAATATATAGCCAATATGGTCTATAGTATATGAATAAGGTTGGACGCCTTATTCTAGGGACACTATGGATGTGGCCCACTTTCTAGTTAGTACAAACGATGTGATCCTGAATCATTCATATAGAGATATGTGAGTGGGGGCATCCTATGCAATGAGTTTGCATAAGACTGAACCATGAAATAGTCACTTTTTACGTCTTAAATGTCGTTTTATGTATAAAACTGACTATTTCGTTAATTGATGACTTAGGTAACTTAATCTTAAATCTGAGTTAACTATGAACTCTTGTTCACTTGGAATTATCTTTAGATCTGCATAGGTGACGGCAGTTCATCATCACTGGCCCAATAAGCCTCCCATTTCAGGGGTAAGATCAGGTGGATAGCTGGGAACATAGGGTGCAAGATGGAATTCACTCCTACTCATTATAGGGATAGTAGATAGGTTGTTCCCTTTAATACTGAATCTAGGTCATTAAACAAGGGGCCCCACCCTCTCCTTGGCCCGAGAGGGTTTCAGTTTATAGGTTGGATCTTAAACCAATTGTTCATTAGAGGATCAGTGGAACTTAAGAAACAAGATGTAGTCTTAGGGGTAAAACGATTTTTATGATCCAGCCGAGATTACGAATAACCTGTGAAGGATTAGTTTACTAATCATGGTTATATCAAATGGACACAAATATATCTATAACGAGGGAGTGCAACTATGGGACTATAGTGGAATGACCCGTTAGTTGACGAATGTTGATTAGCTCCGCCTAAAAGAATTTTAACGAGCTAATCTCGGATCGTTAGAGCTCATGATCTATAGGTCCATTAGGTCCCTACTAGCTCATATGGAATAAACTTAGAACAGTATGATAAGAATAATTTGAATTGTTCGAATTAAGTGAAGAGAGAGAAACCGACAAGTATATGTGATATAGTGGTCGGTTTTTTCAATTTAGAGATACAGCTTTAATATTTAAATGTGATTTAAATATCAAGAATATGAATACGTTCATATTCGGAAGCTCGAAAATAATGGAAATGGTCAAAGATGTAAAAAGTCAAAGAGTTGACTTTTGACTTTTAAAAGTCAAACTTTGACCGACCTTATATTCAAATGTTATTTGAATTTCGAGAAAATGAATGTGGATTCATGCTCGAGAGGTCAAAATTAGTCAACACGAAAAAAATCATAAAAAGTCAAAATGTTGACTTTTTGGTCAAAGTTTGACTTTGACAAAATGACTATTTTGCTCTTGGACTAAATTTAGTTGGAAAATCTTGAATAATTCCACTAACAAAATAGTGGGCTAGGTGTTGGCTTATAGTGTAGACATTAAGCCCGCTTAGATAGTGGATTCTAGGTGTTGGGTTTTTATGGATTTGTTTCATGCAATTGTTGCCTGTCTTTTTTCTATAAATTTGGCTTTTGAATTTGGATTAAAAACTTTTGACTTTTTGCCAATTTTAGTTTTCAAAATGTTGCTGGAAAAATAAAAATCCAAACCATAAAATTCCATTTATTTTTTCATCTCTTTCTCTCTCTCGGGTTCTTCATTCATCGGGTCTCACAACCCGATTCCGAGTCCAGAGGTTAGTAGATCAACTCTAGTAGTGATCCGAAAGAGTTCGGATCAAGATTCAGCAAGGAAAAGCGTTGTTCGGGAGCTACAAAGGTTGTATTCCATCCCTTTTATTTACTGTTTTTTCCTTCAATTGCATGCTAATTTCCTTTTACTTAAAAGCAATTAGAGTGTAATTAGATCCTTATTCCGCTGTGTATGTCTCGTGTTCCATCATGTGGTATCAGAGCATGCTTTAATTATGCTCAATTGCTTTGGGTGGGTGTTTTTTTCTTTCTATTCAAGTGTTGAATGAAATATGGACTAAAGTGGATTTATTATGATTTTGGCATTGTTTTTCTTTAAATTTCGTGTGAAAATTTGTAATTGCTCACATGTTTATGAGCGTTAATATGTAAAAAAGGGTCTATAAATTTGTTGGAGTCATTAGAGTTGAAATTAGGCTGTAATTTCTTGATTCCGGGAGAGAGGACAGCAGTAAAATTAAAGAAATTGGCTCACAGACCCGAAGTTGGCCACCAAACTCGACAGAATGCTCCTAGACCCGACCCGAGAGAAGGCTCCGACCCGGATGGCTCGCACGCGCGCCTAGCTCGTTTTTTAAATTATTAATAAAAAAATAGATAATAAATTAAGAAATTTGAAAGTTGAAGTAGTATTTATAAGTTTAATTTTTTAAAACAAAAAATAAAAAATGAAATGGTTACTAAATGAGGCTTAAGTTATTGAAATTTAATTAGCCAATGAAAATAATAGTCATAAAAATTATGGAAAAAATGAGAGAAGTTGGTCAAAACACACCAGCAATTTTATTGAATTGGGTAATTGAAAATAAAACCTCAAAATCTTCAACAACCACACAAAAGATAGAAGTATAAGATAATAAAAAGGAAATTTTGAAATAATGAGAGACAACAAACTAGCTTTTTTTCCTTTAAATATAATAAATATCACCAATTAGATTTGGCAGCATTAGCAAGAGTGTTAACATCATCATCAGCTGCAATGTTGAAAGCAAAGTAACCAAGCACATTATCAGACTTTGCCAATGAAATCTTATCTGCAATTGTGTATTCACTTTCATATGCAATCCAAGTTGTGTCATAATAAGTGTAAGCAATTAGAAACCTTTCATCCTTATTTTCAAACACCTCCTTGACTCTCCTCTATAAATCCAGATGCTCTAGCTACATCAATTGAGGATTTGATAAAGGCATCGCGATTTGAAGGCTCTCCAGCCATTTTCACAAATATATCGTTGTCTCCGGCAATGGACAATAGACTTTTGATTTCGAAATTACATAGTTTTACAATAGAATAGAAGTGAATTATTTGGAAAAGATGGGGTTGAGACCCGCATAACCAACAAATAGATGGGTGAAAAGTATAGCATTGATATTGTCCACCGGAAATATATCGTCGGTATTGGCAAGCCAATAGCCAACATTCACAAACTTTGTGATTTGAAACGTTATAAAAAAAAATAATGTAGGACTTCAATTGTTGTTATTGCTTTGTAAAACAATGACGCTTCTAAAATTTCAAGACATTGTATGTATTAATATCCCCTCAAATGTATTTCGTTTTATTATTATACTAATTTTTCTAACTTCTTTTTGTCCTACAACATGCTGATTAATAATAACCGTACATTGAAATAGACATTCTAAATGATAAAATAAAGGAAAATTTGAAGTTTAAAGAAAATAATTTTTCAATTACTTTTAAAATATAAGATGCACAACAATCCATTACGACATCGTTTAAAGGAAAAAAAGATCAAACCCTCATTTTTTGTTATTTGTTTTGAAATCTTGGCTTATAAACATTAATTTCGTCTATGAGTTTGTTTATTTTATAAAAATATTTTCATAATCTAAGCCAAATTTTAAAACCTAAAACGTTTTTTATGCCCTGATTGATACTACTTGTTTTTTTTTTTAATTTTATTTTAAAAAATTGTGCTTGTTTTATCGCAACTCTTGTTTTTTACATTTTCTAGGTCAATATTTACATTCTTAGCCAATTTTCAAAAATAAAAATAAGCTTTTGAAAACTATAGCCTCATTTGATAACCATTGGTGTTTGAAAATTAAATATATAAACATCTCTTCCATCTTTAAGTTTTTTGTTTTATTATATACTTTCTACCACTATTTTCAAAAACCAAGTCAAATTTTGAAAATTAAAAAAAATTGTTTTTGTTTTTTAAATTAAAAATTCAACTATTTTATCTAAGAAAGATCGGAATCAAGAGGAAATATGTAATTTTAAAAAAAAATCAAATAGTTATAAAATAAGATTTAAAAAACTAGTTTTTGTATTTTTGAAATTTGGCTAAAATTTTAAATGTGTTTTGAAGAATGAAACAAACTATAAATTGAAAAGGTATGTAAGCATAATTATATTATGGTTATCCAATCTCTCAATTCCCCCTTTTTTTTCTTTTTCTTAAATATTATTGGTTGTGGCAATAACATATTCTTGATTGAAACATCAATGACTTTTTTAGTTCTTTGCTTTGATTAGGTTCATAAAAAAGACCAAATGATTTTTACCTCGTCAACTAATTGACTGACTCATTATCCATTTGCGTATTAATGTTTATTTAAATGTGTCCTTTTTTTTTTTTTTTAATCTCTATCTCTACTATATCTCTACAATATTAAAAAGAGATGATAGAAAATTTTTACATTCTCATATTACCCTTCAATTTTAAAGAAATATTTATATTACCATTATGTATTTTAGAGTTAGAAGTTTACACTCACCCTTTTATTGTTACATTGTGTTTTATCAACCCTCTCACCATTTTATGTAATTGTTATGATTGTGTTCTATTAACTCTCTCATCGTTTCATTTGGTGGTTATGATTTTTTATGCGGTACATTTTTTTGGAAGTTTGATTAATATTGGTAATCCTTAGATATCTACAACGTACGTAGTTCCTGACTTTTCCTTCAAACGGTGAAGCATCAAATCCTAAAAATGTTAAATGGTGAAACGTCAAATTTGTAGCATTGGCCTTATTTTTGTCTTCAACCGACCATGTTGAATTGCTTACACACTTCCCGGTAGTCTTTTCTTTGTGATTTGAAATTGAATCATTTGTGATTTTTATTTCTTTGCTTTTATGTAGATACCAATTTTTCAAATTTATTTCTCTATTATTATTATTGATATTTCCTATGAGCATGACATCATATATTATTCTAACCCTCAATTTCAAATCCATCCTCATAGATATTTTAGTTTAATAGGTTTACTTTATCATTTTTTTTATTAGTTCATAAATTTTAATTTGATTTAATTGATTTGTTTGATTTAGTATCTCGAAATTGGGTTGGTCATTTTCATTAACGTACATAATATTACCTTTTTCAAAAAATATTAAACTTAAAAAATATATTTTTGTTTTTACATGTTAAAAAGTTTTAGAAGATTTATATCTTAAGAATAAATAAATTAAAATATGAAAGTAGATTTTTCCAAAAAAAAAAAAAAAAAAACTTCCTGGTTTTAAATTTATTTTCAAATATTTGTATCTTAGTGGCATACTAAAAAACCATTCATCAAAATCATGTATCAACAAATTTTTAAAAAAGAAAAATGTAATACCAATAGTAAATCCATAGTAGCTCTTAACAAAATCTTAAAAACACTAGGAGAAGATTCATGGTAATTTTTTTTTAAAATGATTTGAATATTGGATCCTAATAATAAAAAAAACATCAATTTTACTAAATTTACAAAAAAAAATCATATTATCGAAAAAGAGCTTAAAACTCATTTATCTCTCCTCCGAATATGAAGATACGAGAAACTCAAAATTGCCATTTTCCCATTAGTGGAAGATAGCCGCTATGTGGTCCTCTGTTTATGCCCACTAAGATGGATCGTTTTCCCCCCAAACCCCCTCGGGGGTTTATTCTTTTATTACCCTTAAGGAAATCTCTCGAGGAAATCGCCGAATTCTTATCAAAATTCAGCTCTTTTCCCTTTTTGCTATGAGTGCGGAATTTCAATCTCCATCGGTACAATATCGTGCAAACCCACTTGGTTTCCCCTCGGACCCCTTTCTCTTATTTATCGCGAATCATTTCATGATTCATTTCCTTAAGAATGCTAATGGCTCGTTCTCTCGCTTGTTTACAAAGAGTTTTTCCTTTATTTAATGTCTAATTTATTAAATTTTTTATTTAAAAAATCGAGGTATATATTCTATCTTTACATGTTAAAAAGCTCTATAAAAGATTTATGTTTAAGAATAAATAAATTAAAATATGAAAGTAGTTTTTTTCCCAAAAAAAAAACAAAAGCATTTTCCTCTTGGTTTTAGATTTATTTTGGATATTCATATCTTAGCATACTAAAAAATCGATTCATCAAAATCATGTTTCAACAAATTAAAAAAAATATATAATACCAATAGTAAATCCGTAGTAGCTCTAAACAAAGTCTCGGAAACACTATTTTCCTAGGATAAGATTTATTGTAATTTTCCTTTTTGAAAAATGATTTGGGATGTTGGATCCTAATATAAGAAAACAACGTCAATTTCATTATCTTTTTGGCCTTTAATCTATAATTAATTAATTAATTAATATTTTGATGGTAACAAACTTGCTTTTATTCATTGACAATCTGAGTGTTTTGAAATGACTATTGCATAGAGCACATAATTACAACTGGATTTTTGGATTGGTTTTAAAAGGGAAATGAATTTATTATTATTTTATGTTTGAGTCTAAGGACTAATTTTGGACACATAATTGTCATTTATTTTTTGTTGGACTTAAAAAAAATGATTTTAAAAGATGGTTCGGGGTATTGAATCCTAATAATTAGAAAACAACATCATTTTTACTAAATTTACAAAATATTTTCATATTATCGAAAAAGATTCTAGTATGAAAATCCACATATATATTGTTTACAAAGAGATTTTCCTTTATTTAATGTCTAATTTATTAAATTTATTTTCTTTAAAAAATCGAGGTACATAATTCTTATGAAATATATTATTTTCTTCATTTTTTTTTCATTCCAAAAATCAACCACTAAATAATTACCCCATGATTTATTTTCTTTAAAAACTCGATGTATATAATTCTTAGGAAATATATTATTTTCTTCCTCAATCATTAAAGAATTACCTCATAATTAAAGTGATAATTTATGTTATTATATTATTTTTGGGTCAATTTTATTTCACAAATTTCATCCTATTACCTTATATGTATTTTAATTGGATTCTGTCACCTATTTTTATATATTTATTTATTGTAAATTACCTCGGAATAAGAATATATAGTTTTGGATGCTCTTTTCTAAAATTACTTTGAAATATTTACTAGTTCAATTTCAATAAATATTCAATTAAAATTTAAATTATATCTTCAAACTTTAAGTCAGAGAAATTTTTAGTCATGTTTACAGCAAATTTCAAGCAAAAGTCTTATATTATTTTGGCTAAATTATACAAAAATATCTCTAAATTTTGTACTTTGTGTAAAAAATATCCTCACTACTATTTTTAGATGGATACCGTTAGTGTTTTGTGTAAAAAACACTCGTGAATTTTCAAAAGTTTCAAAAAATACACTTAAACTTTAAAAAAAATGTTTAAAAATTTAATGATATATAAACAGAAACTGTTAATACCATGTTACTTCTTTACTTTTCCATCTTTTTTTCTCCCCTCCCTTCTTCAATACCCTCTTTCTCACATTTTTATTAACTATTTGACACTTGTTTATCTAAAATAATAAATAAATAAAACTGCATATTTTAGTTAAGGTATATGAAATATAGTAAGAAGATAGATAATAAATGAAGTATCAAAGGATTTTAGGACTTTAAATATTTTAACAAAGTTGTATGTTAGCAGTTGAGTATGTGTTAATAGCCAGATACTTTTTTATTTGACTATTTATAGTTTTAGTAGGTTTAAGGGAATATTTTGATTTTGAAATTTTATGAAATTTTATGTTTTAACTTAAAATTCTTGTTTTTATTTTGGTTATTGAGAAAATTTATGTAGGCTAAGAATTGAAAAATTAAGAGAAAAATGAGAGTATCTATATTAAAAAAAATAAGGGTATCTATATAATTTGTTTTAAAATTAATTCTTTTCAAACTTAAGAAAACTTCAAACAAATTGATCATCCATATTAATAGTTGGAGCATTTTTTTAAAACTTTTTTATATTTTTAAAGTTATTTTTATAACGAGGTATTAACGGTTTCTATTCAAATATTAACGGTTGAATTATTTTTTAACTTTTATTGTGTTAAGGGTATTTTTGAAATTTTTGAAAGTTCAAGGGTATTTTTTAAACAAAGTTTTAATGGTTTCCATCCAAATCTAGTGATAATGTTATTTTATGAACTTTTTTTTAAAGTTTAAGGATAATTTTAAAACTTTTGAAAATTCATGAGTTTTTTTTTTTTTTTTTTTTTTTTGCACAAAAGTAAAGTTTGGGGGTTTTTTTTTTTTTTTTTTTTTTTTTGCACAAAAGTAAAGTTTGGGTGCTTTTTTCTTTTTATAATTTAGCCTATTATTTCAAAGGAATAAATGCTTTCATAGACTTTGAAGTTTTAATAGAGATACTTTATTCTGGGAAAATTAAAATGATATTGTCCTTTTAGAAACTATTTAGAACAATATTGTTGTTTTCAAATTATTTGTAAAAATATTGTTGTTTTTTTTTAAAAATTAAGTCGAGGGTTGAAAATTCGACCTATTTTCAGAACTATTTGTAGAAGGAGATAGGTCGAATTTTGAACCCTCGACCTTTCTTTCATTTGTACGTCGAACTTTGAACCCTTGACCTTGCCCTTCCTAACATTATTATTGAGTCTATTTAATTATCATTCTGAAGACATTCCTCTATCAAAAGATCGTATTTCTAAATTTTCATAAGGTCCCCCTGGAATTCCTTCCAAAGCTTGTTGAATAATTTTTACGGATTTTATCATCTCAGCAAGTCTGACTAAATAACGAGCTAATGAATCTCCTTCTAACCACTGAACTTCCCAATTAAATTCGAGAGTGAGAATATGAGAGAGAGCGAGATTTTGAGCGAGAGCATGAGCGAGAGCGAAATAGCGAGATTTTGATAGAGAGCGAGAATACCGTACAAATTTACCCCTTTTTTTCCTTTTTAATTATTACACATTTCACCTTCTTCTTTCTAATCCTTTCTTTTTCTTTTTTTATTTTTTCTTTTTATTTTTCATTTTATAAAAACAATTTCTAAAAATATTTTATTATTTTATTTAAACTCTAAAAAGAATAAATTAAAAAAAATAATAACTCATAAAAATAAAAAATGTAAATTAAATATCTCATTTATATAAAAATAATTACAAAAATCAATGTGTCCCACGAGGCGGACGTCGTCGATTTTGAATTGGTTTTCGTCGTCGACTTCGAACTTGAGGTTTCTCGGGTTCTTCTTGATGTTGCTTTGGTACCTCTGAAGGCGCTTCATAATATAAATATTCATTATGCTCTTCACGACCCTGACCATGTCCATGCACGTATGAAGACGAAGGACTAGCCTCTGAGTCATAATGTCTTGAACCAAATGCTGGCATCATCATCATCGAATAAAAAAATTTTAGACCCAATTTGATTAACCATTTTGTTTTAAATTTTTTGTTTATTAAAAATTAAAATCTTATGGACGACTATCTTCCACCTCGCCAAAATTTCTTTCTTTTTGTTTAATCTATTTTTTCACTAATGTTAAAAAACCAAGCAAAATTTTGAGAACTAAAAGAAAAATAACTTTTAAAAAGTTGTTTTTGTTTTTTGAAATTGAATGAAATAATTCAACCATTATACTTCAAAAGATGATAAATTATTGTAAGAAATGTAAATGATATAGACTTAATTTTCGAAATAAAAACAAAAACTAAATGGTCACCCACAACGGATTTTAAATTATTCATTTTGAAATGAAAATTTATATTAGCTAAGCATTCTGTTGGAATCCTAAATTAGTTAATATGCTCTGTAATTATCAACGACAATGATGGTTATTTTTTTTATAAAATATAGTTTTTGGTATCTAAGTACCAAAACTTTTTGAAAAATTTTTGTTTTCATAAATTTAAGTTTTGCTTTAAAAAATTCCAATTTAACCCTGTTTTTTCATAAAAACAAATTTAAGCTTTTAATAACTTAGTAAGTTGAAAACTTAGTTTACCTTTCGTAATCATATCTCTTATCTCACTATTATATATGATTTTAATAATTCTTTTAATGCTTCTTTATTAGTTATTTCTCTTATTGAGTAAACATGATTGCTCTCAAAGTGTATAAATTATAATTATTCACTTATTATCTCTAAAGAAGTAACATTATATTATATATATATATCACTAAAACTCATAAAAGTTAAATAATTAATTGATATGTGATTTACATCTTTAAGTAATCCTACAATTTATATTAAGAAAGAGAAGAAATGGTAACAAGAATGAAATAGAGTAGATACTTCGAGCCGAAGCGGAACGGCGCGCTGTAAGAGAGTTAATGGGAAAGTGAGGATTATTGAGATACAGTCGACTATTCGGTTAGCTTTGAGAGGTTTATCGGTTCTTGGTACTTGATGGTCTTGTGGTACAATGCCTCTTGACAGGCGCTTTCATATATAATTTCAACAATATTCATTATGCTCTTCACGACCTTCGTTTATTATGTTTGATGATGCTAGACCATTAAATTTTATCTTTGCAAGGATGTCTCTAAAGTAAAGCAAGTAATGCACCCAAAGCCTTTTGCTATATGAAGACGAAGGGATTGTCTTACTGGATCCTCGAGTCAATAATGTCTTGACCATGCTGGCAATCATTCACTATGATTTATCTGTGTGTACATCTAGAGGGAGCCCTACATAAACACAATAATCCACAGATTTAGACAATTTTTTTGCGTGGCTGCTTTCAACATGAGAGATAAGAAGGGACAAAAAGCTCTTTCCAACAACATTATATATGATACGAAACCTCCATCCACAAGAAGAGACCCAGTGAACTCTCGGATTGGCGCTGAGTGGCCCGTCTTTTCCACTGAACTAGGTCCCTCCATACTAACGTCTAGGAGCTGGTGGAACATGAGAAACAATATGGGTATACGAGTTACGAAAGCTACATAAGGAATAGTTATTGTGGTGCTATGGATTTTAATGGAATAGTGAAGTGGCACAACAATCGCATTCTCGTACATAAACATTAATAAGTGCATGCGAAAAAGGGCTTCATTGAGCTGACATTTCTCCAGCCCATTGCTGTAGCTTTGTTGTCAAGCTATAATAGTAGCATTATTCTGGCAATAAAGTAAACCTCTGGTTCAGATCTCTTCAATATTTTCTCGCAACACGCGTTTTAATCACGGAGGTCTAGACGTCTGGTTGTTTGAAAACTCCTCATGGAGGACAAGGTAGTGAGAAAATTAAATCGGAAACAATTAGACACTATCCATATCTTCTTAATTTAAAAAAAATTTAAATTAAAAATTTAGAATAATATCATCCTTCATCTATTAACCAAAGATTTGATCTCTACACGTAATTTTTTAATTCTTGGCTGCCTCATTCCGAATTTTGGGAGTGATGTAATTAGCGCTTGTTGATAAAATTATTTATCAAAAATAGTTGGTGTCGCATACCTACAAGAAATATATTCTGCACCGTTGACACATCTGTTGACAAGCTGTTCCAAGAGAAACCCCCAGTCTTTTCCAATCGGCCAAATAAAAACACTTGCACGTGGATTATGTCGGGTGTCTCCGACATTAGTGCATTTCTCTAAGTTGTACCAAATGTGCAACTTTGGTAAGTTTGGATAGCCAGATATTCTAGTCCCTTCAATGTAAAGGATCATATGTGAGAGTTCAATAGTACTTAGAACTTCGGGTTCATGTCATTAACAATAGTGATGGGACATGCCTCTAATGCATTAAGATTTCGCGATATAACATTCTTTGACCTTCGAATTGTATCATCACCCTATCAGGAAGATGCCACTTCACAATTGTGAAAAATATATGAGAGGATCTCATCACGTCCGCCAATGTTTTGACCATCTTCGTACAAAAATTAGGCAAAGTATGCACAATAATTTTGTACCGGCTCCCAATATCCAAAATAAAACTAAAGATTTAAATAATATATATTAGAGAACATAAAGTACCAATACAATAAAAATGTGAATAAAATAATCAATTAGGTTTAGTGTAATGTACCTGTTTCAGGTTGAAGCAGATCAATCACTATTGTTATCTTATGCTACAACTTGGTATGATACCTAAGTGTGGCATCTCCTAGTCACAAAATTTGTTTTCTACCTAACACTATAATTGATTTAAATTGATAAATTTAGATTAAATTAACTAGATTAGTGATATAAAAATTAAAATTGAAATTAAAACAACATACCCGAGAACCGTTAGGCTCGTCCAACTAACTAAGTGTCATTAACAATGATAGTTCTATAGGAGCCATGTTTGGAAAATCGCTCCCAAGCCCATAGTTGCAAAAGTACGAGAGACCCAAACTATCTTCGAACCTCAGGTCTTGTTGTTTTTCATAATTGTCTATACATGCCAAGCATGCTCCCACCCCACGAATACTGTCCCACATTATGAGAGGTTAGCTAACAGTGGCAGGAACATCAAGTGAACAAAATGACTTGATTTATCTGAAAACAGACTTCCCACCCATCATTTGTAGTATATGCTCGTGCATATCTTATGACGATTTCCTCGTTTGCATCATCTGTGAGCTCACGAAATTGTGTTCTTAACCATATTAAACTATTAACCTCGATTCTTTAATCTTGTCAGCAGGTGGGGTCGCACCGAGGTACATTTGACAAACTTCTAACTAGTCATTGTACATCACTCCGGTGACCGGCTCACCATCAACAGGTAACCCCAACAACACTTCTATATCTTGTAGAGTGATAGTGCACTATCCAACAGACATATGGAATATATGCATCTCGGGCCTCCATCTCTCGACTAAGGTTGTGATCAGATGATTGAGGAGAGTAACATTCAGCATCGTTGACAATTTGTAGAGTAATAGTGTACACTTCTATGTCTTGTAGAGTGATAGTGTACTGTTCATGTAACAAGTGGCAAGCATTAGACATTCCATGCTCGCATTTTATGGCCGTTTGCTCACATTTTAACATGAACTACGAATATTTATTGAGGACTACTACAAATTGTCAACGTATGCTGAATGTTACTCTTATCCCTGTACCGCATGAAGATTACTGGATACGCACCTTAATATGCCCGTCTTATCCATCGTTGTTGAGAAGACCTGGTAGACCGAAAAGTTCAAGTTATCACAACGAGATGGATTGGACAGAACCAGCCATTCGACAACGATGTAGATTTTGTAACCAGTTAGGACATAATCGAGGAAGTGTCCTTCGTTACTAAGACGGGCTCCAGATAGTTAGGGATTGAATAATAAATAATTTTTTTATTATATATTCATTTTATTGTATATTAAATTTTTTATTATAATTTATTGTATATTCAATTTTTTTTTTATAATAATCTACTGTATATTCAATTTTTTTTTTGTAATCAATAAAGTTTTACATTATAATAATCTAACATATTCAATTTATAGTATAATAATATAATATATTCAATTTATTGTCCAATGATTATTCAATTATAGTATAATAATCTAATATATTCAATTATAGTATAATAATCTAATATATTTAATTTATTGTCTAATGATTATTCAATTATAGTATGATTATTAGCTCTTTTTTTTCTCTTTTTTATATATATTTCTATGGAAAGTTCAAATAAAGTGAAGACTCTCCGCTCTCTCCTAAGATCTTGCTCTCTTAATCTCGCTCTCTCCTACGATCTCACTCTCTTAGTCTCGCTCTCTCCTAAGATCTCGCTCTCGTTCTCTCGCTCTCTCTGTTATTGTTGTTATTTTTCCATTAATGATTACTAGCTTTCATTTCTTCTGGAACAATCACAAACACTTTTTTGATTATGAATCTACTACCAGAAACTCAATGCGTAATCTTAGCATTCAATATGTATTCCTGAATAATCTCAATTTTTCAATTATTCAACCATTTCATTTTACCAAGTTCAATGTTAGTCAGATTAGTCAATATAAACTAAATTCACTCTCTCCAACATTCTTGCTTTGAATCTCGCTCTCTCCTAAAATATCGCTTTGAATCTCGCTCTCTCTTAAAATCTCGTTCAACATCTCGCTCTTTCCTACTATTCTCGCTTTGAATCTCACCCTCTCCTTAATCTGCTTCAGCCCACTTATCTCCTTAATCGCTTTGAAGTTTCAACATATGTGTAACCTTCGACAACCTAATATACAAAATTTTGTTTGTAGACAAAGCTAATTCGGAATTGTCTTTCATTCCAAGGCATAACTTGTATCCATGCACTTCATATTCGTCTGGAGTTCGCTCCCAGAATAATAGCCATCCCCACCCCCTCACGTCAATCCCAAAGCCTCTGTCTAATTCGAAATGATAACAAAATGCATAGGTTGTTAGAAGCAGCTCGAGTACACAGATACATGTAGTATACCATCTCATTACTTTATTTCTTTCATATGAGGGAAAAAGAAAAGTAATAACCTGCAATCTCGAGGGTGGATGTGTGTCGAAACTTCAACCTTCGATAACCTAAGCGAGATTCGCGAGATTTCCCTTGTCGAGGGTTGAAGTTTCGGCCTATTGTTTGTTTCCAAGTTTTTCTTTGTTCGTTA
>NC_052354.1:52277743-52306964 GCF_009727055.1 Benincasa hispida
GCCTAACATAATCAGTTTAATTTTGCGTCTGTGTCATAGGGGACAACTCTTCCACATTATTTGCAACCTCATCAAACTCATCCTCTTCCCGAATAGGTCCTCTACGTCTAGGAGCTGGTGGAGGAACAATAGGTATATCGTACATATAATGAATTTCCTCCATTTAGCTTTGGTTGTCACTATATATTAGCAAGAACCTGGTTCAGATCATTCGCAACCTCACGGAGTCTACTGTTGTTTGATCTCTGTGAATTATGAAACAATTAGACAATATTTAAATAAATTTAAATTAAAAAAAATTAGATAATATTCATTCATTTACCAGATGACTCACGGCTGCTCCCGAACGAGTGATGTAGCGCTTGTGATATTATTATACTAATGAATATATTCTTGGAGTGACATCTGTGTCAAACTGTTCAAGAGAAACCCCCACTGCAATAAACCTTGCACGATAGTGTTCATCGCCACTACCAAATGTGCAACTTTTTGGACCAATCTCTAGTCCTTAGGTCAATATCATGTAGTACGGGTTCAGTATTACAAGGTGATGGGACATCCTGCTGAAAATCGAATTGTATCATCACCCTATCAGGAAGATGCCACTCACCAATGTGAAAATATATGAGAGGACTCATCGTCCGCCATATGTTTTGACCATTCGTACAAAAATTAGGCAAAGTATGCACAATAATTTTGTACGGCTCCCAAATAAACCTGAAACACAAAATATTATATTAGAGAATATTAAAGACAAATACAATAAAAATGTGAATAAAATAATCAATTAGGTTTAGTGTAATGTACCTGTTCAGGTTGAAGCAGATCAAACATGTATCTATACTGGTTGACTACAAGTGTCGTATCCTAGTCACACAAATTTGTTTCTCTACCTAAATTTTTTAAATTGATAATTTAGAATTTTAAATTAACTAGATTAGTGATATAAAAAATTAAAATTGAATTAAAACAACATACCGAGAACCGTAGGCTCGTCCAACTAACTGAGTGTCATTAACATGATGTAGCTATGGAGCCATTGTTGGAAATCGCTCCCAAGCCCATAGTTGCAAAAGTACGAGAGACCCAACTATCTCTCGAACCTCAGGTCTTGTTGCTTTTCATAATTGTCTATATACATGCCAAGCATGCCTCCACCCCACGAATACTGTCCCACATTATGGAGGTTAGCTAACAGTGGCAGGAACATCAAGTGAACAAAATGACTTGATTTATCTGAAAACAGACTTCCACCCATCATTTGTAGTATATATGCTCGTGCATATCTTTATGACGATTTCCTCGTTTGCATCATCTGTGAGCTCACGAAATTGTGTTCTTAACCATATTAAACTATTAACCTCGATTCTTTAATCTTGTCAGCAGGTGGGGTCGCACCGAGGTACATTTGACAAACTTCTAACTAGTCATTGTACATCACTCCGGTGACCGGCTCACCATCAACAGGTAACCCCAACAACACTTTCTATATCTTGTAGAGTGATAGTGCACTATCCAACAGACATATGGAATATATGCATCTCGGGCCTCCATCTCTCGACTAAGGTTGTGATCAGATGATTGAGGAGAGTAACATTCAGCATACGTTGACAATTTGTAGAGTAATAGTGTACACTTCTATGTCTTGTAGAGTGATAGTGTACTGTTCATGTAACAAGTGGCAAGCATTAGACATTCCATGCTCGCATTTTATGGCCGTTTGCTCACATTTTAACATGAACTACGAATATTTTATTGAGGACTACTACAAATTGTCAACGTATGCTGAATGTTACTCTTATCCCTGTACCGCATGAAGATTACTGGATCACGCACCATTAATATGCCCGTCTTATCCATCGTTGTTGAGAAGACCTGGTAGACCGAAAAGTTCAAGTTATCACAACGAGATGGATTGGACAGAACCAGCCATTCGACAACGATGTAGATTTTGTAACCAGTTAGGACATAATCGAAGGAAGTGTCCTTCGTTACTAAGACGGGCTCCAGATAGTTAGGGATTGAATAATAAATAATTTTTTTTATTATATATTCATTTTATTGTATATTAAATTTTTTATTATAATTTATTGTATATTCAATTTTTTTTATAATAATCTACTGTATATTCAATTTTTTTTTGTAATCAATAAAGTTTTACATTATAATAATCTAACATATTCAATTTATAGTATAATAATATAATATATTCAATTTATTGTCCAATGATTATTCAATTATAGTATAATAATCTAATATATTCAATTATAGTATAATAATCTAATATATTTAATTTATTGTCTAATGATTATTCAATTATAGTATGATTATTAGCTCTTTTTTTCTCTTTTTTTTATATATATTTCTATGGAAAGTTCAAATAAAGTGAAGACTCTCGCTCTCTCCTAAGATCTTGCTCTCTTAATCTCGCTCTCTCCTACGATCTCACTCTCTTAGTCTCGCTCTCTCCTAAGATCTCGCTCTCGTTCTCTCGCTCTCTCTGTTATTGTTGTTATTTTTCCATTAATGATTACTAGCTTTCATTTCTTCTGGAACAATCACAAACACTTTTTTGATTATGAATCTACTACCAGAAACTCAATGCGTAATCTTAGCATTCAATATGTATTCCTGAATAATCTCAATTTTTCAATTATTCAACCATTTCATTTTACCAAGTTCAATGTTAGTCAGATTAGTCAATATAAACTAAATCTCACTCTCTCCAACATTCTTGCTTTGAATCTCGCTCTCTCCTAAAATATCGCTTTGAATCTCGCTCTCTCTTAAAATCTCGTTCAACATCTCGCTCTTTCCTACTATCTCGCTTTGAATCTCACCCTCTCCTTAATCTGCTTCAGCCCACTTATCTCCTTAATCGCTTTGAAGTTTCAACATATGTGTAACCTTCGACAACCTAATATACAAAATTTTGTTTGTAGACAAGCTAATTCGGAATTGTCTTTCATTCCAAGGCATAACTTGTATCCATGCACTTCATATTCGTCTGGAGTTCGCTCCCAGAAATATAGCCATCCCCACCCCTCACGTCAATCCCAAAGCCTCTGTCTAATTCGAAATGATAACAAAATGCATAGGTTGTTAGAAGCAGCTCGAGTACACAGATACATGTAGTATACCATCTCATTACTTTATTTCTTCTATGAGGGAAAAAGAAAAGTAATAAACCTGCAATCTCGAGGGTGGATGTGTGTCGAAACTTCAACCTTCGATAACCTAGGTCGAGTTCTCAACGTTTGACCTCCACATTAGTCGAATTCTCAACGTTCGATCTGTAGCCTCGAACTCCCAAAACAACAATATTTCTCTAATGAGTTTCAAACAACAATATTTCTCTAATAAATTTTGAAAACAACAATATTAATATTAAAGGTCCCTTTATTCTAAGGTTTGAAAAATAATTCTTTAAAGAGGCATTTGGGACAAAGAGGGGAGTTTTAAATTTCAAGTACTTGTGAACCGCGGTGAGTTGTGAATACTCCTAAAGCCCCCACATTCTTAAGAAGTTAATAAATTTTAAATTGATGTTCGGGACAACTTGAGAAATGTCTAATTTTAAAAGACATTTTTGGAAAATATCTATACCTATTTTTCTCTTCAAAAATGTCTAGAAATAAAAAAATCTTTAATTTATTTAATTTAAAATAGACGATTCTGCTCTTCCTAAAAAATTGTAATAATACAAGTATTTAAACACGAAATCTAATACAAAAGCATCGAATCAAAAGAAAATAAATCAAATCTATAATCTAGATTACGAAATCAAAATGAAATCCTACAAAAATTAGCAAATCTAAAAACAAAAAATGACTAACATTTTTTCGGCAAAAGAAATAGGGACATGATGGAAAAAATAAAAAATATCGAAAACTCAAACTAAAACTATAAACATTTACAGGAATGCAAGTTACCCTATTATTGCATGGAGGAGCTTTACAATGTAAAACTCAGTACCAATATACATCAAATCAAAATGAAGTCTTTTGACTTAATGTGAAGTTTTAATATCTACGGTGTGTGCGTGCATATATGGGTGGATAGATGGATTGATGTAGGTGAGTGAATGGGTGTGCGTGTGGGAAAATGAACGAGGCAGGAAATATATCAAACCTTCCACTCAATTCTATATTTTGTTATTTACTTTCTACATATGTTTTAGAAAAAAGTGGCCAAGTTGTAAAAATTAAAGAAAAACAGTTTTCAAAAACTTTTTTTTTTTTTTTTAACAATTCGACTAAACTTGTTTTTTTTTTTAAAGTTTGACTAGAAATTAAATGTTTCTTTAAGATGGGTCAATTTCAAAAAAACGAAATTGTTATTAAATGGTGCCTAGATAGTTTTTGAACAAGACTTTAAATTTGTTAAGTTTGAAAATTAATAACCTAATTGCAACTTAATCCAAAATTTAGGGACTCAAATGTAACTTTACCTAAAATCTATCATAAAAATTGATGAATATTTAGGAGTTTTTTGTACAGATAACCTCCTTGCACACGTGTTTATGTTTTTAATCTGTCACCCACAAATGTATGATATCTAACCTTTTGCTTACATCATAGGGCACTTTTAGCCTTCAAAGTGACATCATGTTCGTGTTGAATTTCCTAGCCCTATGGTGGATGATCCCTCATCCGATGACATGGCGTTGTTGGGATGTATGTTCTAAAGCCTCGTAGCTAATAAGTTATTTGAAATAATGGTTGATTATTTTATATATGCAATTATTGATTGAGGAAAGATTCCAAGTTATTTTATGTAATTTGAACAATATGATATACAAATGGATCATGTTCAAGTAATAACCTAAATGATCTGTAGTATATGGATAAGTTTGGCTGTCTTATCCTTATGATACTATAGATGCGGTCCACTTTGTAGATGTTACAAGAGTTGTAGTGTTATAAACAATTTGATCTAAATCGTTCATGTGGAGATATTTGAGTGGAGGTGTCCTATACAAAGAGTTTGTATAAAACCGGATCATGAAATGATTATTCTATCTTTATAACACTGTTGACTGAAGAGATTAACATTTCATAGGATGATCGTTAGGGTTGGCAAAAATCCCTGCGAGGTCGGGTGCCCGCGGGTCCCCACCTCAATCGGGGCAAAAAATCCTCGGTTTGACCGGGGATGGGGGTCAAACTGGGGATCCTAACTAGATCCCCGGTCGGGGAGGAGGCAAGGACGGGGATATACGTACCTACATACATACATACATACTGTATGCATGCATGCATGCATGCATACATACATACACACACATATATATATATATGGGGATAGGTCCCTGTGGGGAATCCCCATTCCCACCTTCAATTTGCAGGGATAGGGGGAAATACCCCCTGCGGGATGGGGATGGGGAGTCCCTCCACCCCGCCCTGACCCCATTGTCAACCCTAATGGCCGTAGGTAACTCAACTTAATCTTGAGTGAGTTATGCATTCTTGTCTATGAGAACAATTCTTTGATTTGTATGGGTGAGAGTGGCCTAAGTTATCGACTTAATAAGCCTACCATTTTGGAGATTTGTCCAAGTAAGGAACTTGGAACATAGCTTTACAAGATGAAAGTCACTCATTCCCTTTTTAAGAGTAAGTAGATGAATTGCTTCCTTAAGTGCTGACTCTAGATCTTGAACAATGGGGTCCCCCTTTCATTAGCTCGAGAAGGTTTTGTTTATGGTCCTTGTTCATTAAAGTATGAGTGGAACTTAAGGAGTAAGAAGTAATTACAAGGCTAAAACGGTAATTTGACCTAGATGTAGTTACAAGCAATTCGTGAAGGGTTGACTTACTGATAATTAGTTATATCCATGGACACAAATATATTCTATAGTTCGAAGAGTGTAGTTGTGGGTCTTTAGTGGAGTGACCATGATTAATTTAATTAAAAAGTTTTATAAATTAATCCTGAATCATTGTAGCTTCTAATTCGTAGGCATATTAGATCCCTCTGCTTGTTCACTAAGGATAAAACAATGAATATTTAGTTTTTGAAGAATTTGAATTGTTCAAATTATAAGGGAATTTAAGTTAATTGAACATGATTCAATTAATGTAATGATGTAGATACATTATATTATAAAGTTAATTTTGAATGAGAATAATATATTTGAATAAGATTTAAATATTAAATAATATGAATAAAATTCATAGTATAACTATAGGTTAAATTTGATATATGAATATAGATTAAATAATATGAATAAGATTTAAATATTAAACTCTCTCAATCTCTCGTCATTCAAAATCACAGAAAATCTCTTCTCAGTCTTCCAAAAAAGTTTCCACAAACCTTTTCCTTGCCAGAGAATAGTGAGGAAGATTCTGATGGTGGTGACCTGTTCGAGACCAAAGAAGAGTTGCTAAGATCATGATCACAACGAAGATTTGGAGAAGATATTGAAGAAAGTATTCAAAGGTAATCTCTTTTCATTGAATTCTCCACAGTATAAAGCATGCTTAGTTAGAACATTTTTAATTTCTTTGTATTTTTTTTTTATATATTTGGAACGTAAATTAAAAACACATACATTCATGCGCTTCTGCATGAGATTCAATTCCTTCAAGCCCTGCGTAAACTTCACTTTTTAATGATTGCTTCCATGCACCGTCACTCGCGATAGATAGGCCCATCACAGCCCGACGCCATTTGCTAAGCCCTGTCCCAATTTCAAAACAAAAGGCATGATTTCAAAATTCTTACACTATTCAAATATCAACAATTGTTTCCACGCACCTTCCACTCGCGATAGGGATCTGCATCCCAACTCGATGTCATTTGAAAGGCCCTATCCTGATTTCAAAACAAAAACACAATTTTAAAATTTAACAACGGTTCAAATGTTCAATGATTACTTCCAGCAATGTAACTTGCCTTAGGAAGGCCTATCCCAGCCTGAAACCACATGTAATTCCTTATCCTTATTTTAAAACAAAACGCGATTTCAACATTTTTACATTGTTCACATATTCAATAATTTTTTCCATGCACTTTCCACTCACGATAAGGAAGCGCATTTGAGCGCGATGTCATCTTCAAAGTCCTGTCTTGGTTTCAAAATATAGCACAATTTTAAAATTTAACACATTGACATTGATTGGAGAAGCGCGATTTAATAGAGTATCCCCTAAGTCCAAATCACAATGGGTATGTTCATTACCTCTATCCTCGTTGGTGATTATTTCGATTATAAGATAATGTTGGTTGCATGTTTCCCTTTTGTGTCTTAGACTCGCACACCTAGTGCACTTTTGAGTTGGGCGGTGTTCTCCAGCGAATGGAATCTTGTTGACACGTGGCCTACCAACACTACTTGCTATCTTTGGGGGGTAGGACAATACATTCCATGTATTGTGGTGGTTTCTTCCATTCAGAGACATGTCTAACCAAGAATATTGATTATGAATATATTAGGATGAGAGATTCCACACTATAAGCTTTATTACAAAGAGTGTAGGGGTTAATGCTCATTGACCTTGCAACGACTACTGCATATGAGCATGGAATTTCCAAGTAGTCGAACTTTTTGCATATGCATTGATGTATGTGTATGTTGATGATCCTATCCAAGTGGTCGTCCTTGACGATGAATGTATGATAGTCAATTGGTCTTACGTGGTACCATCTACCATTCTCAAAGTCCTCAACCACCCGCTTTTCGACAAACTCCAAAAATAAAGGCATACATGCGGGGCACTGGTTTCTACGTTCAAAAAACTATTCCTGGAGCTTCTCTTTGACAAACTCAAGTAACGATATAATTAGTAGCAATCTTGCTTCAGATGTGCATTGTTTCTTGTCATGTTGTTATATCGTTTCGTACTTTGATGGACCTGGGTCCATCGTTTCAAGCCGATGTTCTCCAGGTAATGTGTCACAGCCCCATCCTTGAATCCACGTAATTCTTCCCAATACATGTTGAACTCTGACATTGTAAACTTAAAATACTTGTTTTATTCTTTCAATGTTAATTTTATTAATAGATGCGATTGGAAGGAGCGGGTAGATGAAGAAAAGCTTCTTAAGAAGACTTGATTCCACGACGGTCAAAATTCGCAAGAACGTTGAATCAAGATTCTCCATTCATTATGTCAAATTTATTAGTCGCGCTTTTGTTTCAAAATTGGACAGTGCTTTGGGTTTGGGTGGACCTTCCTACCGCGAATAGACGATGCGTGGAGACAATAGTTAAGCTCTTCGAATAGTATAAAAAATTTGAAATCACACTTTTGTTTTGAAACCATTTTGCAGATGGCATCAGGTTGGGATGGGCCTCTCTATCGCAAGTGACGGTGCGTGGAAGTAATCATTAAACATTTGAACAGTTATAGAATTTTAAAATAGCGCTTTGTTTTGAAATCGAGATACGGCTTTTTAGGAGGTATCTGGCTGGGATGCGCATCCCTATCACGAGAGGAAAGTGCGTGGAAACAATCATTGAACATTTGGACAGTGTAAGAATTTTGAAATCCCGCTTTTGTTTTAAAATTAGAATAAGGCTTCGCATATGGCGTCGAGCTGGGATAGGTCTCTCTATCACGAGTGATGGTGTGTGGAAGCAATTGTTAAAAAGTGAAGTTTACGCTAGGTCATGTCATTGGATGAGGGATCATCCACCATCGAGCTAGGAAGTTCAACTCGAACACGATGTTCCTTTGAAGATTGAAAGTATTCATGACGTAAATAAAAGGTTAGATATGATACATTTATAGAGGGGTCAAAAAAATATAAACACGGGAGACTCATCTATAAAACTAACAGTTAGTATGGTATAATTTCTCACTCTCTTTGGATCATCTCTATGTATAGGCGAACTTATAATATTCTTGATCAAAGGTTGAATAAAAAGAAACAATTAAAGAAAAAAGAGGACGAAACGAATAAAAGAAGGCGCCGGCGCGAGACCGGTGACCAAATGCTGGGCGCGTTGGGACACGCGCCTTTCATCTATTTTCTCTCTGCTTTTCCTCCTCCGTCCTCTATTCCGAATCCCAACCTTCCACGCTTCTCTCTAATGGCTATCTCTGCTCGAATTGCCGTCGTCGGCGACGTCGTAAGCTTCTCTTTCTCTCTTCAACTTACAGATTTTCATGATTCCAGCTCCTCTTTTTTACTAATACAACTTGTTTCCCTTTGTTAACGCACTCCTTTTTAAGGGAAATGAAAGGAAATTTCTATATTCATCAATCTTTTATTCGATTGTTCTGTGCTGTATATGTATTGCCCAACTTACTGTTAAACGTTTTTCAGCATGGGCATTGGGATTTACGAGAAGATTCCAAGGCACTTCAACTATTGCAGGTATTTGAAGTTGAATTACGAACATGGTATTGAAAAATTCGTTTACGGAATATTCACTCGTGTGTTTGATTGATCTTTGTAATGATTCTGATTTTTAATTCCTGCTGTTTTCATATCTGAAAATTGTCCTTCCCTTATGTTTTGGGGGTCAGTATTGAACTCCATTAGGTCTTATGAATTGGGGTCCGGGTGAAACCTAATCTCTTTGTTCCTCAATCAATTACTAGTTGAAACTGCTTTCATTCTACAAAAAGATCATTTGGTTCTTGGGGTTGAGACTTGAGAACAATTATGCTGCTGAAATTGTTTTTCTTATGAGTTGGTGGATAAGAGATTTTTTTTCTTTCCTACTGTAATTGAATTTGTAGCATGGAACTTAATGAGATGAACTTGAACTTGCAGTGCTTAAGTCAACTTGCATCACATTATGATTAATCTCATTGGAATAGGATAATCATTTTAGTTTACTATATTTGGTGTTAGAAACTGAGGAGCTGAATATTATACACGAATTGCTACTTAGACTTCTATTTAATAAAATTGCTTACTTGTTTGAAAACCCCTTTCCTGCTGAAAGAACGTCAAAAACTACCTAGATGGAACTTACTGGGTTCCAACTGCCTACGAAAGCAATCTGGCGGGAAATTGGTTAGTTATGTTTCTTGGGTCTCTTCAAAAGGGCGCGAGCATAGTCGCATACTAAAATATTTTGCATGTGTGGAAGTTGGAAATGTCACTGTGCCTGAATGCTTGAGTATTGTTTTAGGGTTTTGTTTGGAATGTCTTTTCAAGTACTTTAAAACACTTTGGGTTGCCCTTAAAAAATACTTTTCAGAAAAATTAGAAAGTATCCAGTATCCATATTTTTATGTTTTTAGGAATGTTAAATCCAAATTATCAAATTAAATGGACAAGAGATTTTACATGGATGCTTATGATCTAGGAGGATATATACAGTATGCTGATTTAAGTAAAGATTTTTCATTAGGGTGGACACATTGGAGTCCTACAAACCTTAAAGATGAACTACCTCAAACACTAACCTAGCTATTCGATTCCCTTGGAATCTTGAATTTATCTCCCAAGTCCCAATTCTAGACCTTTTTCTTCTTGCATTTCATTTTCCTTCAATTTCCTTTTTCTATACAACTCTGCTTCAATGTTTTTCCTTCCCTTTCTAATGTTGGTTTATGTCTTAATGCAGCCAGATTTAGTGCTCTTTACAGGCAGGTTCTTTTCTCTCTCTATCTTATTTCTTGTGTTCCATGTTTCTTCCCTCTACTCCATGAGTGTTACGTACGTTCACTTTCTTCCTCATTGGCAAAGGCATGCAGTCTTTGAATAACACCAACCCAGAGCCAGTTGTTCAAATCTTCAAGTGAGCTTAGCAAGAAAAAACTCTTAATATCTCCCGAGTCTGCGCTCCTCCCCTGATTAGTAGGATTGGACCCTGATATTTGGTTATGAAGAAACAAAAGGAAAACAATAGTAATAAAAGATTATTTTTGCTACAGGCTTTTTTACGAACTTTCAGACACTTCTCTGGTGCATGAATAATATATTCACAAGCATTGCAAATTCAAAATGCTATATTAAAGAGCGGAAAAGAACATAAAGGATACTGGATCCTTTGTTATATAAGGGAACATATATCCGATAATTCCATTTAATTTTTCACATTTCTTATCATTTTCCACCATTTTGGTTCTCTTTAGGTGACTTTGGCGAAGAGAATGTTGAACTGGTCCAAAGTATTGCAGAACTTAAATTTGCAAAAGCAGCTATATTGGGAAACCATGATGCCTGGTTTACGCCATGTTTTTCTCAAGAGTATGTCTACAACTAGTGCTTTTACAGCTACTTCTCTTTTCATAATTAATCATTTACATTTCAGTCAAAGATTTTTGGTAACTATTAAAACATTGGAAATGGAAACATTCCAATAGATGGAGAGTAATGCTCTGTCCAGATGAGTGTTTGTGGGACAAGAGGTACAGACTGCGGGGGAATTTGGTGCATTTGCTTCATATAAAGCAATTCTATTTAATGTTCTTGATGTATGACTTCATTAACTCCTGATTTGAATGTTACATTTCAGGAAGAAGGATGGCGTTCAACTTCAGTTGGAATGGTGAGCCTAGTTCATGTGTATGATTAATAGATAAGAAGTATCTTTCTGATGGCCTGGATTCCATAGGTTCTTATCGTCAGAGGTCTGACTTAGAAGTTGGACATAGTTACTATTTTTACCTCATGGATTTGTAGAGCTTTATTTTGGGTTATTGAATATGTTGAGAAATAAAAGGTCATCGAAAATTGAAATATGGTTTGACGTCATCTACTCAAAGAGTCACTACACAAGTTTAACTTGCAACTTGGATCAGTATCAACTATCATGTGAATAAAATATCATTAGAAGGCTTGAGAAATTCTAAATATAAAAATGAAAATGAGTATTTTTAGAATAAGATTTGGATTCTTTCTTAACTTGGAAATTCTCGCAGTTAACGATAGGAGTGAGATTTTCCAATACACTTGAGAGTTATCTGTTAGCTTGTTTATGGGTTTATAATTCTAGTTCATTGTGATGTAGAAACTACATCACTAACCTAATAAGTAGAAGCCTATTCATTAAACAATGTTGTAATATATATTCTGGTAGCTGTCTTCCTGTCCTATGTCTGCATTTGTGATTGTTAGACAACAAGAATATTGGGAAAATGTGCTTCTCCTTGTAATTGCCTCCTGCTCTTTTTTCAACTCATTAGTTATGATACTGTCTTACTAGAACGTCTGATGATGAAAATTCTTATTCAACAGTCTTGGCGAGAGTCATATTGGTTACCGGCGTATGGACTTTCCTCAGCAAAAACTAAGCGTTGTTGGTGGACGACCTTTTTCTCATGGTGGAAAGGGGATGTTTCGGAAACAACTACTTTCTGCAAGGTCTTTATCATTTCACATTAGTTCTTTTTGAAATCGAGTAGAATAGACTTAACTAGTGATTTAAGGTTAAATTACAAGAGGCTTATTTGGTCCTTGAAATTTAAAAAATATCTAATAAGTCTTTGAATTTTCAATTTTTTGTCCAATAAGTTCTGAAGTTTACAAAGTGTCTAATAGGTCTTTAAACCTCCGATAGGTCTTTGAATTTTTTATTTTGTGTCTAATTGGTCCTTGACTTGTTTAATATTTTTTAAAATCCATAGATGTAATAGATACATAATTGAAAGTTTAGGATCCCATTAGACTTAAAATTAAATTTTATATCTATTAGATGAATTTAGTCCTAAAATTTTTCATTATTTTAGGGTCCTATTCAAGGTAAAATTGAAAGGTGAGAGATTTATTGAACATTTTAAAGTTTAGGCTCCATTTGATAATCATTTGATTTTTTGTTTTTAGTTTTTGAAAATTAAGTCTATCTCTTCTCAATTTCTTACAATGATTTGCATATTTCTCAAGTAAAAGAGTTGAATTCTTAGCTAAATTCAAAAAACAAAAACAAAATTTTTAGAAACTACTTTTTTTTTTAGTTTTCAAATTTTGACTTAGTTTTTTAAAACATTGGTAAAAAGTAGATAGCAAACCAAGAAGTTTAGAGATGATGAGTGTTTTTAGTTTATAGGTTTAATTTTCAAAAACTAAAACTAAAAATCAAATAGTGAACGGGGCCCAAGGGACCTTTTAGAAATAAAATAAAAGTTCATGAACCTAATAGACATGTTTTGAAGGATCAAATACGCACAAACTTTTAAAGTTCAATCACTAAATTTGTAATTTTAATCATTTCAATTTCAAAAATTTAAATAGCACGTGTATTGTGAGAAGTATACTTTCATTTATCAGCAAAACTGAAAGAAAAAAATCTATGAATACAGTGGCCTTCTCACCTACAAATACACGAAACGAGTAATAAAACTCTTAACAGAAAGCAACTAATACAACCGATTAAAACAGTCTCCACGTAATACAACTAATACTACATTAATCTTAATTTTTTCTCGTTATTCTGAACTTTAAAGATCAGACTGATAGTTTAACTTTAACCAAAAACTCTTGATAAACCAGTTGGATTATTGTCTCTTCATGGAGCATTAGCTGATCTGACTGCCCTAGAGCTTCCCTAGCCATCACATTACTCGTCTCTCCAACCCTTTTGACCATTTTGACCTCTAAAGCTCTCTAATTATTGGATTTTCCTCTTAGATATGGTGTCAAAGACATGAAAACAAGTGCTAAGAGAATCTACGAAGCTGCAATAGGCGCACCCGAGGATAATTTGGTTATAATTCTTGCACACAATGGGCCTACAGGTGTGGATTATCGGCCAATGTTGATTAAAATTCTGTTTGAGATGCAATCATCTGTTGCTCTTGCTGACTTGACTCTTCCGTGTTTCTTGTTTTGCAGGTCTTGGCTCTTGTGCAAATGACATTTGTGGTAAAGATTGGGAATTTGGGGGTGGAGACTATGGTGATGAAGGTAAATATCTCCTTTAGGGTTCTCTTTTTCTTTCCATTCATAGAATTGTGTCACAAGAAATGGGGACCCAAGAAGCATAAGATATTTATGCGAGACATGGATACAACACGGTGACGTGTCATTTCTTTTTTAAATCTAGGACACTGACACGATAAGGATAAATTTTTTAAAATATATATTATTTTTAAACAAGAAGAAAATTCAAGATCAATGAGTTTATATATTTATATGCTTAAAAAATTAGTTCGATGTATTTCAGTCTTAAATTGATTATTTTTGTCATATATATGTCTTTAGTATGCATAACGATTGTTTGATGTGCCTACATGAGCATAGCTCAACTAGCATAAACTTTACGGTCAACCTCGAGGTCTAACGTTCTTATTGTAAAAAAAAATATAAATAAAAAATAAAAAAATAAAGTGTTTGATACATGTCTAACAAATGTTGTCCTATTTTGACTTTGTCAACACATCTATTGCACTAACTGTCCAACATGTGTCCCGCCAATATCAGTGTCCAAATGTACGATACATATCGAACAAGGACATGCTAGCCAAACTAAAGTGTCCATGCTTCTTAGAGAGGAATTTTTCATATGCCAATATATGTTCTAAAACAACAAATCTTCTTGATATAGATCTAGCACAAGCTATATCTCAGTTGAAAGAGAATGGAAAGTTCCGTGTCTCTCCTTTGGTTGTGTTTGGGCATATGCATAAAGAACTTGCATACGGTGGTCATCGTAAAATGATAGTCGTGACAGCTGACAACACCATTTACCTTAACGGAGCTGTCGTTCCGAGGGTTAACAGTTACTCTGGTGGAGAAGGCAAGGTAAGGGGAAACTTCACAAGTAGCAGAACATCGTCTTCACAATCTGTTTCAAGAGGCACAAAGCGAGCATTCACTGTAGTTGACATTTCAGATGGGAAGGTGGATAAGATTACTGAAAGTTGGATTTCTGTTGTTGGTGATGAGACCTGTTTGGATGAAGCACATTTGATGTACCAAAGTGGCATTTGAAGTTTCAACATAAGATTCTTCTGCAAATATGGAAGCAAAAATGGGTACATAAACAGGGAGATTCATCAAAGTTTTTAACATCACTGTATATCGTTGTTCATATGAATACAATCTATCATGCCAACTTGATACTCTTCCTTTAAAAACCCTCATTTAAGGATGCTTTCATCTTGTATATCTAAATAATCCAATTTCAATAGAGATTGAAATGGTTGGAACTCAAGTTTATAGAAATATTAATGTTGATATGTTGACTGAAATTTTGAAAAGAAAAAAAAAAACCAACTACAATTGTAGAAATTTATTAGTGGATTGATAAATAATTTTTTTTGAAGAATAAATAAGAATTAAATGCTTCTACACATATAGTGAGGCTTAAATCGCTTTTGAGATTTTTGTAAGAATGATCTAAATTTGATTGTGTTAATGTTGAATGACCCAAATTTTGAAAAGAAAAAAAAAATTGAAAATTAGCATTTTATTTATGTCACAAAACATCAGCCATTGTTTTCATCCATCGGGAATTGATGAGACTTTAAAGGGGTGTTTGTTTCAAGGGTTGGGATTGGATGGGATAGGCATCGTATGTCCAACCCTTGTTTGGGGCATGGATTTTAGAAGCCTTTGCTTTCTATCATTTTTCCAAACCCATGAGTTACCCCTTTTTCTTTTCCTTCTAATTTAATATAGGAAGTACGTTGGCCAACCTCCAAACATCACTTTCAATGACCACTGCGGCCAACTCCGGGCGCCTCCCTCCAATGATCGTCACCGGCCGACTCTGGCTACCACCCTCCGGTGACTGCCATGAGCCAACTCTGGCAAACGTTACCATGCAACTTAGGCACCACTTCTGGCGATCGCCGTTGACCAACTTCGCCCACTACCTTCGGTGACCACCACCGGCCAACTCCGGTCGCCACCTCCTGCGATCATCATCAGCCAACTTTGGTCGCCACCTCCTGCGACGGTCATCGGCCAACTCCGACCGCCACCTCGACGACCTACACCGGCCAATTCTAGCCGCCACCTTCGTGACCTTTGTCGGCCAACCTCCAGTTGACCACCATTGATCAACCTCTAGCAACCCCCCTTCCCTCCATAGTGGTAAAATTTCGGCCATTAACTTCGTTGGCCACCTCCAACGATCACCACCAACCAACCTCGAAAAACATCAATAAAAATACTCTTAGTATATAACAAACTATACAAATTTGTATATAAAAACACTTTTAAGAAAGAATTGCAATAGGTGTATATTTTTTTATTTTAATGAATTTTTTTATCAAAAATGTTTAATTAAAAATAAAATTTTGAAATACATTTTTTTCTAAATCATTCCAAACACACCAATAGATTCCAATTGTATAATTTTTTTTTGTCAACTTAACTAGCTTGAAAACTTAAAATTATTTTCTAAACGTAAAGATTTAAAATATTTAAAATAACTTAGCGACCAAATAAAACCTAAAACTTAAATTTTTTTATTTTTTATTCCTCGAATGTAATTTGATAAGAAAAAAAAGTTTTTCAATTATTGAATTTAATATTAAAATAATAGTTTATTTCAACTTTAAGTCAGTATATTATGATAAAAAAATTGATCATTTTCAAATTAGTTAAAGTGACAAAAGTCTAAAATTTTATTTTGAAATCTAATAATATTAAAATATCAAACTATTAAAACAATAGATTAAATAAAATTATAATTTTAGTTAAAATCTCTATTTCAATTCTTTTCTAAAAAATATTCTTTTAAATATTTTAGTTTATTTTAAATTGAACTATATTAAAATAATTAAGATGAAAATTTTTAACTAATCTAAAATCTAACTGATGATTAAATACAAAAAAATATTTCATAAACTAAATATTTATAAATCTACATTTTATTTCCAGACTACTTAACACATATTTCTAAATCTAGACTTCCAAAACCTATATTCCAAACACAATTTTCTTAAACTCAAACTACCTAAACTTCTCAGCCCAAATCCAAGCTGGTTTAACCTTCTAAACCCAAACACCCCATAAAGGTGACTGCAATGTACATAGCAATTTTTAATTTTAATTTTTTTTTTAAAGAAAATGTACGGCTGGAAATTGTGATATCCTGCGGTCGACATGTCGTTATCGCCCTGCCGTACGATCTCTGGCAATCATGAGTGGGGCCCACTGGAGGCCGTGGTCATCTGTTAATGAAAAGTGGTGGACCCAGTTGTAGGAAAAGTTCTATCTCAGTGTTCCAGGGGATAGCCGCTCTTTTCGGGTGACCAGATTCAAAATTCCACCATTCAAGGCAAATAATTAAAACAAACTCTTATATTTTTTTTCTTTTTTTTTTTTTAAGTATCCTCTGTTATCCATAGTATTAACTTTTGGATTTAGTAATCAATCCTGATAAAATGTGTAACAATCCGATTACTTAAGACTTATACTAGGTCATTATTATATGTAAACATAAATCTGAAAACAGACTCTCATATAAATTTTAATTGAAATCAAAAGAATTTTATTAAATAAATAATTTTTATAAAATCTAAATAACTGAAATTTTTTTTATCAAGGTCCCTTGAAATATAAGTTTAAAATAAATTTCATCAAACTTTATAAATAAAAATTTCGAACAATGAAGCTCTAAGTTCAAACATCATGATTTGAATTTAAAACATTAAAAACATGAAAACGTGAGTGAAAACATCTCTCTAGTCCCAATGGCACGGTCACAGATTTCTTCTGTCATTCGTCGGTATGTCCTTGCTCTTACCTGAAAAATAATATAATAAATTATGAGTATAAAATACTCGGTAAGTAACCCAACTGTCGAGGTCAGGCTAAGCATTATGTCCAATAAATGCAACATTCTAGTGGAACATGTAAGAATCTCTACTTATCATGGATGACCATCCAGTGAATAATTTAATCCGACCTACCATCGATGAGATGTATCCGCAAACCTCTGATGAAATCCCGAAGGAGATCACTAATATTTGATGAAGTCTCGAAGATGATTACTGATCTCTGGTGAATCCTAAAGGAGATATTAACCTCTAGTGAATCTAATAGGGAACACAAACCTCTAATGAAATCCCAACTAACCTAATGTCATCCATCACAAAACAAAGTTCCATGCATGAGTCATAACATAAAGCTCATATATCCTCATACATGTCAAATAAGATCTAGTTCATGCTCATACATTCTTGTAAAATATCTTATAAAACAAGTTCATGCTCATACTTATCACATATTTAAAACAAGGCAGTCATATGTTCGTAGCATAATGATTTATACAGTCTTAGAACCATCAAAATTATCCTTAATTTTATCGTCCGACACGAAGGCGGTTCCACTAATAAGATTACTTACCTTGAATTTGAGCTAGATAAAACTCTGCAAGCGATCTACCTCCCTTATCTAACATCTAAGAATGCTTGTTTGAAAAAAAAAAAAAAAAAAACAAAGAAGTTGTCTTTCTCAAATAACTAAATATCTTCAGAAGCTTCTAAGAGGAATTTATTCGCTATGAAAAGGAAAGCGGCTAAAAAATGTGAAAGTAATAGGGATTTTTCTCTCTAATTGACCTCCCTTTGGAATGAAGTGCATGATTGTATTTATAGAGGAAAAATAATCATAATCCTAAAGTATTTAGGGTTCCATAACTTGAAGTAGTAGATAAATTAAAGTAGTAGATAGATTAGATTTTCTTTTTTTGATATAACACCCTATCTAATTATGGAATATGTTTTTTAAAAAATCAATAATTAGTAGATAGATTAGATTTTCTTTTTGAATAAAACATTTTCTCTAATTAGGAAATCCATATTTTAATTCATTAGAAAATCCATAATCTAATTAATTTGAGAATCCATATTCTAATTGAATTAGAAATTTCACAATCTAACTAAATTAGAAATTCTATAACCTAATTAATTTAAATTAAATCCAAATTTCTCTTATCAACTCAATTTAAATTAATTACCTTCTTTAATTTAGATCCAAACTCCAAAATTAAAGAGGATAAAATTTAAAACCATAACTTTCCCCTTTTTCTTCTTAAATATCAAATTTCTTTTAATTTTCAAAATCCTAATTTTTTTCCCTTTCTTTATTTTAAAATCTTTATCCAAAATAATCTAAAAATTTCAAATCTCTTATCAAATTAATCTCAAACGAATTAACTTCTCCAATTAACTTAATTTTGGCTCCAAAACCAAAATTAAAGGCAACATACAATCCAATACATACATAAATTACATCCTTCCAAATATTTAATCAATTTAAAATCATAATGCCCCAAAGTAAATTAATCCAAATTTTCCTTAAATTGAATTAAAAATATAATTCTTTACAAATATCTTTTAAATTGATTTTCTTGCCTCCCAAATTAAATTTTTAGCCCCAATTTATCAAAATAACGCCTAAATGTTTCAAGATAATTTTATGAAAATCATCTGAAAAATTTGGGACATAACATTCTTCCTTCCCAAGAAACTTTTTGTTGGGTTTTATGTCCTAAAAACTCGCAGTTTGTAAAATGATAAACATTTTCTATTATCAATATACTTGTTATTGATCTCATAAATTGTATGAAAGTTTAAATCCAATAAATTAAGATCCATGACTATTGTATGAGTACTTAAACTTTATGTGGAGACATAAGAGTGGATCAGGTTTGAGTAAATAGTCAAAATGGTCTATGGTACATGAATGAGGTTGGGTATTTTATTCTGGTAACATCATTGGTTACGGCCTACTCTGTAGTTGTTACAAAGAGTTGTAAAGTGCTACATACAATGTGATCCTAATTCGTACATGTTATGACATGATGAGTGGGGGCATCTTATGCAATGAATTTGCATAAGATCAGGACCAAGAAATAAGTCACTCTTACTTTATAACGATGTTTACTGTTTAAGACTGACTATTTCACCTAGATAGTCTAGGTAACTCGATCTTAATCCTGAGCTAACTATGAACTCCTGTTTATTCGGGATTGCCCTTGGATTTACATAGTTGAGGGTTGATTCAACAGTGCCGGCTCAATAAGACTTCTATTTCAGGAGTAAGACCGGATATATAGCTGGGGACATAGGGTGCAAGAAGGAGTTCACACCTACACGATTTAGGGATAGGAGAAAGGTTGTTCTCTCAAGTAGTGAATCCAGGTCTTGAACAAGCGGCCCCACCCTCTCACTGGATTGAGAGAGTTTGGTTTGGTGATTGGATCACAAACCATTTGTTCATTAGAGGATCAATAGGGAATTGAGGAATAAGACGTAATCTCGGGGGTAAAACAGATATTTGACCCAGCTGTTATTACGAACAACCTGTGAAGGGTCGACTTGCTGATTATGGTTAAATCATGTGGACATAATATATCTACAGTGAGGGGAGTGCAACTATGAGTTTTAGTGGAGTGACCCAATAGTTAATGAATGAGGATTAATTTGATTTAATGAGTTTAGCCGATTAATCTGGGATCGTTGGAGCCCATGATCTGTAAGTCCGCGAGGTCCTCCTACTAGCTCGTAATGGACTAGTCTAGAATAACGTGATAAGTTAATTTGAAATGTTCAAATTAGAATTAAGAGAATTAGTAATTATATGAGATATAATTACATGTTTAATTTTAGAATTAAACAGAATAGGAGAATTTATATATTTAAATATGATTTAAATATATAAATATGGATATATGTTAAAATTAATTTAATATTTGATATTAAATTAATTATTTTTTATTTAATAATTAATTTATGAAATTAATAATTTTTCATTTTAAAAATCAAAATAGATTTTATAAAATTAAATTTTTATTTTTAGATAAAATTGGAAAATTGGAAAACAAAACACACTTAAATGAAAAATGTGGTTTTTCCATTATCCATCTTTGAAGTAGCTCACACATGAAGCAACATCTTGGCCTTCTCTTCTCCAAACATGAGCTGCAACTCATGCAACTCTTCTCTTTGCATGTTGATCTATAATATAATGAAGAGATTGGAGTGAAAATCGGGCATGCAATCTATAGAGTTTTTGAGAGAAAAACTGGTTTGAAGAAAGGTTCTTCAACAAGGTTGTAGCAGTGAGCTTTGCTCCTTCATCCCTTGATTCAAGCTTGTTTTGAGTCCCACAACTCAATCTAGAGCACCAAGAGAATAGTGAGGAAGATCTTGAGGTGGTCTACAACAAGACTTAGAGAAGATTGCAGCTGGAGAAGGAGCTTTGAAGAAGTTCTACGAGAGGTATGTCTTGAAACCCATTTTTCTACAGAAGCATGCTTTATATTATGCCAAAATTAGTGAATTTGAGTGCTTAGATGATCCTTGTGCTTCCACTGCTGTTGATACAATCCTACACTTTTGTTCTCGAAAGTTTAATCCTGAAAAAGCTCTGGGTACTGGGCTCTCTTCTCATCCTCTCGTTCCCATGTTGCCTCTTTGAACTGGTGATTCTGCCATAAAACTTTCACTAGTACTATCTTCCTATTGCGTAAAGTCTTCACCTCCCTGGCGAGAATTCGAATAGGCTTTTCCTCATATCTAAAGTTCTCATTCAACTGTAATGGTTCAAAATCCACCACATAGGATGGATCTGCCACATACTTCCTCAACATCGAAACATGAAAAACATTGTGAACTATTGAGAGAGACAGTGGCAACACCGATCGATAAGCTACTGGGCCAATTCGCTCCAAAACCTCGCAATGCCCAATAAATCGTGGACTTAGTTTTTCCTTCCTACCGAACCTCGAGACGCCTTTCATAGGCGCTACTTTCAGAAACACTTTATTACCAACCTAAGATACCAGATCTTTACACCTAACATCGACGTAACTTTTCTGTCTACTCTAAGCTATTTACACGTGTACTCCAATGTTCTGTTTGCCTCATTCATGGTCTGCACTAACTTAGGTCCTGGAAACTTCCATTTACCAACTTCGTTCTATTAGACTGGAGACTTGCAATTCTTCCATATAGAGCCTCCAAATGGCACCGTGATAGTACTAGCTTGATAACTGTTTATTATAAGCAAACTTTACGAGATGAAAATGGGAGTCACAACTCCCTGAAACTCCCACCCACAAGCACATAATAAATCTTCCATTTTTTTGGGTTCAAACGCTCAGTTTGACCATCAGTCTGTGGATGAAAGACTATACTGAATTTTGACTGGGTATCTAAACCTTTTGGGAGATTCTTTAAAAAATGTATGTGAAACGTGGGTCAACATTTGTCATAAATGAAACTGACACCTCAAGAAGTGTGACGACATCTTCCATAAATAACTATGAAACTTAAGATGCTAAAAATCAACAGTACTTTAACACATTTACTCTGAGAGCTGTGAAAATTGTCATGAGCTTAAGAAAGTCTTATTCACTAAAAACATGTAACTGAACCTATCATACTGTCATAGAGAAATCTTTATATATGCGATGGAGAAACTGGTTATACTATATAATGCGTAATCTAAAGATACGTAGCAAAACAAATCAGGTTAACTGAATATTGCTTCTACTATAGGAGTATCAACTGTTAGACCCTCCTTAATAGTTATGTGTATGAGAATCAACTTTGTCCTGTTAAGTCTTGTACTTGATAGAAACTCGACATAAAGCTTCCTTATGGAAGGGACTACAAAACTTACTCTAGACCAATCTCATGTCACTCTTTAGTCCTAAACAAACACATATCATTATTTAGATCCTGCTACAAATAAGTCTCAAAATCTTTTTCATAATGAGGTCTTGAAGTCCTCGGATCCTGTAGAGCATTCATCAATCTAAAACACAGCACCACAACCTCATAATAATTATATATAATCTCTGAAGATATCCATCTCCATAGAGCCTATCAACTCATCGTCCATGCTAGAAGAAACATACGATCTATGATGCTCTAAGTTCAGGATTCGGAATGCGGATCTAGCATCTAATGGCCCCAGCATTTTCCTGCAACTTGGCTATGTTACCATAACCAACTCTTAATATGGTTGTTACAAAAGCACATGGATTTCAACTCTTTTCTTAACATATTAAACTAGTGTGCCCAGAGGCAAAACATTAAGGCGTCTAGAAAACTTTTGTAAATAGCTCATATATTTACTGTTGGGATTGATGTTTTAATTCTCCAGGAGTCTCGTTGTTTTGTAAAGATACACATTGTTCAATGAATAAAATAAGTGTCATTTAATTCTGACATTTACTCATATCCAATATATGTGATATCCAAGTGGATCATACCTTAAGTAATAACCAAAATAGGTATGTAGTATATGAATTAAGGTGGGATACCTGATCCTGGTGACACTACGAATATGGTCCACTTTGTAGAGGTTTGCAAGTGTTGTAAACTACTACAAATGGTAGATCCTGACCATTCATGTGGAGACGTGCGGGCAGGGGTGTCCTATACAAAGAGTTTGTATAAGACCTGGACCAACGAGATGACTAGACTCTGTATATAACGCCATTGATACTAGAGACTTGCATCTCACCTAAACGACCAGGTGACACGACCTCAATCCTGAGTGTTTGGGAACTCTTTGCCTTTGATGGTGGTCCTTTGAATTAGTATGGGTGAGAGTGGCCAGATTGTCAACTCAACATGCCTACCTTTTTGGAGACTTGTCTGATCTGGGAGCTGGGAACTAATCATAAGATGGAATTCACTGCTTTCCCGAATCAGGGTATAAGTAGAGAGATTGCTCCCTTAAAGGTTGATTCCGGGGCTTGAACATAGTGGCACAAACTTTTTCTTTGGAAGAGAAGACTCAGTCATAGTAGGACTCCGACTTATGTTCATTAGAGGAATCAGTGGTACTTAGGAGACAGATGTAACTACAAGGGCATAACGGTTGTTGGCCCAATTGTACTTATGAGCGATCTGTGAAGGGTTGTTACACTGTTGATTGGTTAAGATGGACACATAATATATCTGTGGTAAGGGAGAGTTTCAGCTGTCGATCTTAGTGGAGTGCTTGGCAGTTAACGATAGTGGATCCCGTGATTAAGAGTTTTAGTCAATTATTCACGTACTGTTGGAGCTTCGAGCTACAGGTCCATGAGATCCCCTTGGTTAGCTCAATAGATTTAGTTGTTCTTTGTGTTTTGATTTGATATGTTAAAATTGGACAAGAGGTATTTTGATTATATTATGATATAATCGGTATGATGTATAAGATACATCTAATGGAGGACTTGATGTAAATGAGATTTACATTAAGTACCATGGAATAGAAAAAAAAAAAACTTATGGTTTATTATTATTTCATGCGATGAAATATTAAAACTATAGGTTATAAATATAGTATGATAAGTTAGTTATCATTTATATTTATAATAATATTAATTATTGGATAATTAATTCTTTTTCTTTAATAACCAATTGAGTGGGTGGTTATTGGATTCATGGTAACCGTGAGTTTAAAAGGAAAGTGGTTTTCATATTTTGAAAAGGAGATTTTATAAAAGGTTTTTCATAAAAAGTTTTCAGATTTCTGTCTCAACGAAAAAGGGATCTCACGATAGTCGTCGAGTAAATACGGATTTACTAAACGACGGTTGGACGAGCTAAATGATAACGAGCAATAATGCATGTTATCATAGTGCTAAGTTCTTATACAACGTTGGATTGCGTTGATGAAATATGTTAATTTGCGTCCATTAAGCATCATTTTCATAATATTGCGGTCGCATGTGTTCAACGCATTAGAACAGTTGATTTTTGTATTTTTGTGCAGAATATGCATTAACGCAATGCAAAAATTGCGATCATAGGAAATCATTGGTCGAGTGCAACTTCACCGCAAGGCTTTACGTTGATCGTGCTCGTAAACGTTCGCCCGAGAAGGATTGCTGCAACTTGGTCAGCGCAACATGGTGGGCACATCTAGGTGAAAGGCCAATTAAGTGTGATGGGATAGAAAGCTGATGACAGTCGAATCCAAATTAAGTTGACAGCCGATAATAGTCACAAAGTACATTCAGCTTTTTCAGTGACAATTATTTGGCGCATCAGTCAGGAATTAAAGCTGTCCCATTTGTACAATCAGAAGATCAGGAGAGAGAAACCACCCTTCACCATGGATGCTCTATAAATACCAAGGGCTTTAGAGAAGGGGTTAAGCAGTTAAAGATTTCATACATCAGTTCACACGCTTTTGTTCTTAGTTTTCTTTTATTTTAAGGCGGACGCAAGGGAGGAAGTTGTTCTAGCAAATCGTTCCGGTAAGCTTGGGAGAGCGCCCGAAGCTTCAAGGATAGAGAGAGGGCCGACGCCTGCAGAAGCTGGAACATCTTTAGAACAGAATAAAGATTTCAGTGTAAAAGCCTCGGTCAGCAAGAAATTGCTACTAGGCTCTCTACCTTTAACTTCCATTGTCATTTTGTATTCAACTCATTTATAAAAATGGAATTTCCTTCTTTATGCTTGTTTACTCTCTGTTATTTACACATGAGTAGCTAAATCGGTTGAATGGGTTGAGAAGCATTTAGCTAGCACAACTAGGGAATCTTCATTTTTTGCGATTATCTTGTTTACGTATGCTTCATTCGTCCATTAGAGATACTCGGGAGGGTAGTCTAAGGACAGGATCTAGACTTGGGAAGGTCAGGTTAGAATCTAGACTCGGAAGAGCTAGATTAGAACGCATGAACAAGAGAAAGGCGCTTAGGAATGAGCACTATTTGTTATCAACGCATCGCATGCATCCTAGAGATAGGATATGATTGTATGTGGTCACCTTGCTTTTATGCATTTTGCATCATCACATAGGACAAGAGTAAAGACTTAGGGATGAGCTCTATGGACATTTTTCATTCAACACATGCGTCCTAGATTTAGGAGCATCGCATTTACATTGGAAAATGACTTGTTGTGCATGGTTGTAATATGATCGCATAGTCTGACGCATTCCTAAGTAACGCTAGCTAAAGATCTTCTCAATCCGTTCATCGCATACTCATTGCATCTATCAACACAACTGTCTTTTCTCAACTCCGCCGCATTTGTTTATTTCTTTTTAATTAACGCAAACAACAAACCCAATACTTTATTTATTTATCGGATTACCACAAAGTTCTTCATAAAAATTACTAATGCAAATTTTTTTTACAAGTCCCAGTGTTCGACCCTGGACTTACCAGGAAACTCAGAGGAATTTACACTTGGATTCCGCTGGGGAAACTTGGGTGCACAACGAAATTCTATCAATGCATATCATCCATATTTCCATTTCATAAAATCAAGCACCAAGTTTTTGGCGCCGTTGCCGGGGACTTCGACAAAATAGAGTGCTAATGGTAATTATTCTGATTTCTTTACAGACTCTCAATCTCTGGCAAATTATGACCCGAAGATTGAGAGAACATTTCAAAGGAGATTGAGAGACTGCCAACAACATCCACAATCCAATAAAGAAGAGATGACAAAGCAGCCTGAAAATGGAGCACCAAATGATAATAATGTCATGGCGAATCCAATTCTGCTGGCAAACAATCGCAATAGACCCATTAGGGACTATGCATCGCCAAACCTCTATGATTTTTCTCTAGGAATCATGAGGCCTGCCCTTGACGGAGCAGATTCGAAATGAAACCGGTGATGTTGCAGATGATCCAGACTGCAGGTTAATTCGGAGGAAGGCATGGCGAGGACCCGCATGCCCACCTTCGAAGTTTTATTGAAATCTGCAATACTTTTGTGTTCCCGAACATCTCTGCTGAAGAAGTTCCACTAACGTTGTTCCCATTTTCTCTCTTTGATCAGGCTAGGAAATGGGCGTATTCTCTCGAGCCAGGAGAGATCACTTCTTGGGAACAGGTAGTGGAGAAATTTATGAAGACGTATTTTCCACCTACCGAGAACGCCAGATGAAGGAAACTGATTACAAATTTTGAACAAGACATGGACGAATCGCTCAGCGATGCTTGGACGAGGTTTAAAAGGTTCGTCCGGGACTGTCCACATAATGGGTTGCCAGACTGCCTTCAAATGGAGATTTTCTACCATGGTTTGAATCCCGCTTCGCAGACTGTTGCCAATGCAGCAGCTGTATGATGAGGTGAAGAATATCTTGGATCGCATCTCTAAAAACCATGAAGATTGGAGAGAGAGCGACCAGAGATTAAGACTCAAAGACACTAATGCAAACAATGGTGCTATTGCTTCATTACAAAACCAAATGACTGCAATGATGAATTTAATCCAAGGAATTGCGATTAGCAGCCCAACACCGGAAACTGGGCAAATCAATGCAATCAGTCAAAACACCGCAAGGCGTGCGACTTGCGGTGATCGGCATGCAATGGAAGATTGCCCGCAAAATCCACAATCTGTATACTTTGTAAAAAATAATCCCTTTTCAAATACTTATAACCCCAAGTGGAGAAACCACCCCAATTTTGCTTGGAAGAATTAACAACAAAATTTCCAACCGTGGCGCAAAAAGAAGGGTCACCAGGATTCTTCCCTTGCAACAACGGTCAACCGAGCAACCAAGAAAGTAGCTCACAACAACCACCGCAATCCTCTTCTTTGGAGAGCCTATTGAAGCAA
Source organism: Benincasa hispida (assembly GCF_009727055.1). NCBI lineage: Eukaryota > Viridiplantae > Streptophyta > Magnoliopsida > Cucurbitales > Cucurbitaceae > Benincasa > Benincasa hispida. The sequence goes on from NC_052354.1 coordinate 52,305,145, forward strand.
TACATAGAGAAAAACGAGATTGTGCTTCAAAGTCAGGCGACGTCCATCCGCAATCTCGAATTAAGATGGGCTAGATTGCGAGTGAGCTGAAAAGTAGACTACGAGGGGCTTTGCCAAGTTCAACCAAACTTCCACGCAACCCGGGGGGATCAGGTAAAGAGCAATGTTAGGTTGTGACATTGCACAGTGGGAAGACTGTGGAGGGAGAAAAGAAGGAGCTTAGTAGAACAACTTCCATTGCGATTGAACCTGAGATTGCGGTGACGCGAGAAGAAGAAAGAGAAAATGAAGCAGTAGAACCGGAGGTTGCGTCGACCTCGAAGCCAACTGAAATTGGAACCGTGAAAGTTCAGTTACCCCCTTTCCATAGAGACTAAGGAAGAAAAAGAACGAAAAGGTACAGTACCAATGCTTCTTATCTATGTTAAAGTAGTTACATGTTAATATTCCTTTTAGTGAAGCGATTGAGGAAATGTCTGCCTATACCAAGTTTTTGAAGGATATGGTAATTAAGAAGAGGGGATTTGGAAAATTTTCCACGGTGGCGTTAACGCAAAGTTCAAAATCCATAATTCCACCAAAGATGAGCGATCCTGGGAGCTTTACCATTCCTTGCTTCATAAGAGGACTCTACATTGGGCAAATCCTGTGTGACTTGGGAGCCAGCATAAATTTGATGCCTTTGTCCATCTTTAGACAATTAAATGTGGGGCAACTTGTGCCTACATCAGTGACTCTCCAACTGGCCGACAGATCTCTGATTCATCCAAAAGGAGAGGTGAAGGATGTGCTGATAACAATTCCCACCAAACACTTGAATTGAAAACCCTACCAACCCATTTGAAGTACACATTTTGGGGGCAGAAGAAGAACTGCCAGTTCTAATTCCTCTACGCTCAACGAAGATCAGGAGAATGCGTTGATGTGTATTCTCAGGAAACATGTGTGAGCAATTAGCTGGATGCTCGCTGACATTAGAGGCATTAGCCCTGTGTACTGCATGCACGCATTCGTCTTGAAGATGACCACAAAGCAATAATTGAACATCAATGCAGACTTAACCCTTCATGAAGAAGGTCGTAAAAAAGGAGATTATCAAATGGCTAGACGCGGGCATTATTTATCCTATAGCAGATAGATGTAGGTTAGCCCCGTGCAATGATGTGTCGAAGAAGGGCGGAATGACGGTAGTCCCGAATGAGAATAACAAATTAATACCGCAAAGAACCATCACTGGATGACGCATATGCATGGACTACCGCAAACTAAATGCGGGCCACAAAGAATGATCATTTCCCTCGTCATTCATCGATCAAATGTTAGACGACTAGCCAGGGATGATTTTACTGCTCTTGGATGTTATGCCGGATACAATCAAATCATGATAAGCTCCTGAAGATCAAGACAAGACCACATTCACCTGCCCATATGGGACATTTGCTTTTCACCTGCATGGTCTTTTGGCCTCATGCCAATGCGCCAAGCACGTTCCAAAGGTGCATGCATGGCAATCTTTTTCAGATTATCTCGAGGACTCCGTGGAAAATATTAGGATCACTTTCTCCGTTTAGGGAATACCTATGAAGGTCTACCAGCCAACTTGGAGAAGATTCTTGAAAGATGTGAAAGAGACGGAATCTAGTGCTCAATTGGGAAAAATGTCATTTTATGGTTAAAATGAGGGCATAGTGTTGGGAATTAAGGTCTCCCGCGAGCGATGGAGTAGGAAGGTGGACAAAGCAACAGATTGAAGTAATTGAAAAAATTCCACCTCAACCAGGGCATGAAAGCTGTGCGAAGCTTCTTGGGTCACGCTGTAT
>NC_052354.1:52307641-52413967 GCF_009727055.1 Benincasa hispida
ATTTTACAGACGATTCATCAAGGACTTTTCAAGATACCACGACCACTGTGTGCGTTGTTAGAGGCAAACAGAAAATTTGAGTTACAACAATTGCCTCAACGCATTCAGAGTTTTAAAAGATGCGCTGATTACCGCACTCGTGTTGATTGCGCCAGACTAGACACTTCCATTTGAAATCATGTGCGACACAAGTGGGTATGCGATGGGAGCAGCTTTAGCGCAAAAGAGAGAAACAATTTTGCATTCCATCGCATATGCGAGTAAGACTTTAAACCCTGCTCAAACAAATTATACCACCACAGAGAAAGAACTCTTGGCTGTGATTTTTGCGTTGGAAAAATTTTGGTCATATCTGTTGAGAACCAAAGTACTCATCCACACTGATCACTCGGCGATCAAATACTTAATGACAAAGAAGGACACAAAGCCGAGATTAATCAGATGGGTTCTCCTCCTTCAAGAATTTGATATCGAAATAATTGATCGGAAGGGGACAGAGAATCAGGTTGCAGATCACTTGGCTAGACTGGAAAATCCTGAGGTTAACCGTAACGAGTCTGAGGTGAGTGTCGTATTCCCGGATGAGCAGCTTTTCCACATAGAAGAATTGCCCTGGTATGTGGACATCGTCAATTATTTGGTTTGTGAGCAATTCCCCGAAGATTACACCTACCACCAACAGAAGAAGCTCAAGCACGAACGCAAACATTATTATTGGGATGAGCTGAACCTGTATAAAAGAAGTGCAGACCAGATTTTTCAATTATGTGACCAAATGCTACTCAACAACACATATTGTCACAATGCCACGACTCACCATATGGTAGACACTTTGGAGGGTAGTGCACCGTAGCCAAAGTTTTGCAAAGTGGATTCTTTTGGCCTACATTATTCAAGAATGCGGCTGGTTACACAATAAAATGTGATCGGTGCCAATGCACAGGTAACATTTCATGGAAAAACACAATGCCAATGAACACTAACTTGAAGCTTGAATTATTTGACGTATGGGGGATTGATTTCCTGGGACCATTCCCTCCCACGGGTGGTAAGCATTACATTTTATTAGCCGTCGATTGTGTCTCCAAGTGGGTAGAGGCAATAGTATGTGCTGCAAGCGATGCGGTGGTAGTCTCCCAGTTCCTGAAGAAAAATATTTTCACTCGTTTTGGAACTCCCCGTGCCATATAAGTGATGAAGGATCTCACTTTGTCAATCACAATATCAAGGAGTTGTTGTGCAAGTACAACATCCTCCACAAAGTGGCCACTGCATACCATCCGCAAACGAATGGTCAGGCTGAATTGTCCAATCGAGAAATTAAGCTGATACTTGAGAAGGTAGTAAAGCCTTCACAGAAAGATTGGGTAATGAAGCTCGACGATGCGTTGTGGGCATACCGGACCGCATTCAAAACACCAATAGGTATGTCTCTGTATGCGTTGGTATTTGGTAAGGCGTGTTATTTGCCGTTGGAGCTGGAATATAAGGCACTGTGGGCGGTAAAGATGCAGTTGGTCGAGTTAGAAAGCAGGAGAAGCGTAAAAAATGTAGTTGGTCGAGTTAGAAGAATGAAGGATCAATGCATATAAGAATGCGAAGATTTATAAGGAGCGCACCAAGCACTGGCATGACAAACGCATATGTGGTAAGAACCTCCAAGTCAGGCAAAAGGTCTTACTCTTCAATTCAAGACTGTAGCTCTTCCTGGAAAAATTAAAATCACGCTGGTCCGGTCCCTTCATCATCAAAGAAATATTTTCACATGGTGCAGTGGAGCTGATCACTGAGGATGGCAGCCGGACATTTAAGGTTAATGGACAGCGAGTTAAAGCATATTGCGGAGATGATTTCCCGCCAAAAAAAGCCTTCGTGAAGTTGAAAAACCCGGACTAACCCTTACTTGACTCTTGAACACTTATCCCTTCGTCACTTTACTATTATTTAAGCTATCTTCATCTCACTTATTTTTCAGTCTCAAAAAAAAAAAAAAAAATTTGTTGTTTTGCTTTAAATCGTTTGATCCTCTCTTTGTTTGTTTACAATGCTTAAGGCACAGGATTGTAGAGATGTTACATGAAGGCGCAAATTATCTCACTTCATCACTGCAATCCACAGAAGATAGATCGCCTCAAGGATGGATGCGTCAATACACAATGCGGGCGACAACGCAAAATTTGGGGGTGTACTCTTCCTTATCTTTATTTTAAATTTTGCGCTATCACATTGGATTTTAGTTTTCAATGTTTTATCACCGCATCCTCTTTAATCACCGCAATCACTTGACATAGATAAATTTAGTAGTTTACTGCATTTTGTTTCTTTGCCAAGTATGATTTCAATGATGAAAAATACGCTTCTATTTCTTTCGTATATATTAAAGTCAACTTAGCCTTAAGATAGTCACCTCATGAAATATTTCTAGAAGTTAGGGGTTTGCTAGCTTTCTTTCAAACTCTCTTTACAATGCATTCTAAGAACATCGCATGACTTATTTTAATCTTTTGGCAATGAGGATATTGCCGCATTTTAAATTTGGGGGTGAGGTATTTATTTTCGACCTTGCTATTTCAAAAAAAAAAAAAAAAGAATAGTTTGAGAATAACAACTCTACTGTCAATGCAAGGGGAAACCCATGTTGATAAGAGTTAAGTTGTGAAAGGCACTTACCCGTAGTTGGATGTCCGCATGACACACGTGGGGGCAAGCCAAAACGAAAGTAAGTCACCAGGATCAATACATAAATAAATGACCGTAAACTCCACTGCCAAATAGGTATGAGTTTAGTCTGAGAAAGAGTGTATTGCTCGTAGTTGGATGTCCACATGACACCCGGGGAGCAAGCCAAAACGAAGGTAAGACACTTGGATCAGGGCAAGGTCAGAAAAAAAAAATATTAATGAAGAAAATTTTTGTTTGCAAGGATAAAATCATTTGACACCCCGGTAGAAAATTTTCTTTTTGAAATAAATCATGCGATGTTCCAGAATTTAGTAAAGTCCTTTTGAAAGGTAAGCTTGCAGTTCCTAGGTCTTAGAAATATTTTAAGAAGAGACTGGAATAAGACTTAAGGAAATTCTGGTATATAGGATTTGAACGAAGCATGCTTGAGAAATCTAGGAAAAGAACTTTGCAGTTGACTTGCTAAAGAAATCTTTAGCTTATGCTTGAGGAAAAGCATTGTTTAAATTTGGGGGCCGATCGTGCAGTGGCGAGCTAAACGATCGTGCAGTATTTACTAAACGATCGCATAATTTTGCTAGATGATCCTTGCCCAAAGTAAACGATCGAGTAAAGTCTGTAAGCGACAGACCGAGCTAAATGATGAACTAAACGATCACATAGCTTTTTCTAGACGATCACTTAGTTTTATCTAAACGATTGGGCATCAACCTATACGATAGTTCTTCACCATCTCCCACTTGTCCAGTCATGTACGCGATCGATGTTTCCTCCTTCATTTGCCTCATACCAAGTTCGAACAGAGCCCACCCTCTGGATTCTCACACCGAGAATACCAAGGTCGCCTTGTTGTTGGTGTCAGACTCAACTCGATACCGTCAAGGTTTTCTGGAGGCCGTTCGTGCTTTTGCTGAGGAGTTCGTGGTCGAGGCGATCGTTGAGGACGAGCGCGAATTGTTCATGTTGTGTTGCAATCGTGTAGATCGAGACGCATCTTGCTGTTGCTGTTGTTCGAGAAATCGTGCGCAAAGGAGCGTGGAGACATATCTTCAAATGTTCGTAGAGTTTCTCTCTTTGTTCATTTGAGTTTTTCATGCTGTAATTTCTGTATGAATTGTATAACCGCTTGTTTGAAGTCGACTGTAAATGTATTGTTCATTCATGATTATGATTTGGAATAATCTTTCCCGTTGCTCATGGAAAATCTCAGATCCGATTTTCTTCAATTGGTAGACCTACTATTCGACTCTTCTAGGACTACTCTAGGTAGCCTTAGGAACAAAAGTGTTCTATTCTCAAACTCATCTTTTGTGCTAGTGGTCATCCTGGAAGATCTAGATTGGTTACTTACCTAACCCTCGTACAATTGGATCTCTACTTGGAGTTAGATTATTTTCACATTTAAATTAATTCGATTGATCGCTAATCTCTAGTTATATCTTGTTTCCAGAGTGGCAATCCCTTAACTTTAGTTAACACCTTCAAGGGTGTACCTTTTGACTATTAAACCCTCAACACTCCATGTCAATAGTTTCAAAACAATCATTGCTATTAACAACACCACTTTAGCTGATCCCTTCTCGACCTTTTATTTTGGAAACAGATTCTTGTTTTAAACAAAGTTCCATACCTTTCACCTCTATAAGCTATCTTTCCATCCAACATCTATTGTCCCAAAGTTTCACATGATAATTAGATATTCTTATTTTACACCAAAATAAATACCTTGTAACCCATCATACCATTTCTCCAAACCATACTTAACTAGGAGTTTTGAACACATTAAATTCTTTTCTCTTTCCAAAATAATAACCTTTCTTGGACACTTTTCTCTCCTTCACACTTATCTTTGATAAAACCACTAAAAGACGTTTTTTTTTTTCACTTTCCAGGTGGAATATAATGTTGGGATTGGTGTCTAATTCTCATGGAGTCTCGTAGTTTGTAATTTAGATACATTGTTATGAATAGAATAAGAGTTGTTACTGGCATTTACTTATATCTAATAAACAAAGCTCTATGGTTATTGTATGTAAACTTAAACATGTATAATGAGATATACAAGTGGATCATGCCTTAAGTGATAACCTAAATAGGTCTGTAGTATAAAGATTAAGGAGGGATTCCTGATCCTGGTGACACTACGGATACGACCCGCTTTGTAGAGGTTTGCAAGTGTTGTGAACTACTACAGATGGTAGATCCTGACTATTCATGTAGAGACATGTGAGCAAGGGTGTCTTATACAAAGAGTTTGTATAAGATCGGACCACGAGATGACTAGTCTCTGTATATAACGTCGTTGATACTGGAGACTTACATCTCACCTAAACAACCATAGGTGACATGATCTCAATCCTGAGTGTTTTGAGAATTCCTGCCTTTGAGGGTGGTCCTTTGATTAGTATGGTAGATAGTGGCCAGATTGCGAACTCAACATGCCTACCTTTTTGGAGATTTGTATGATTTGGGAGTTGGGAACTCAGTTACACAAGATGGAATTCACTACTTCCCCGAAGCAGGGGTAAGTAGATAGTTTGCTCCCTTAAGGGCTGATCCTGGGGCTTGAACATAGTGGCCACAACTTTTCTTAGGAAGAGAGGACTCAATCATAGTAGAACTATGACTTATGTTCATTAGAGGGATCAGTGGTACTTAAGGAGTTAGATGTAACTACAGGGACATAACGATTATTAGTCCAACTATACTTACGAGCGATCTATGAAGGGTTATCACATTGTTGATTGGTGGATATAGATACATAATATATCTGTAGTAAGGAGAGTTCGGCTGTTAGTCTTTAGTAGAGTGCTTGGCAGTTAACGGATGGTGGATCCCATGACTAAAGAGTTCAGTCAGTTATTCACATACCATTGAAGCTTCGAGCTACAGATCTATAAGGTCCACTTGGTAGCTCAATGGATTCAAGTTGAGAATTAGTTCTTGGTATTGATTTGAAATGTTCAAATTGACAAGAGGTAATTCAATTATATATGATATGATCGGTGTGATGTATGAGATACGTCAAGTGGAGGATTAATGTAAATGAGATTTACATTAAGTACCATGAAATAGAAAAAGAGTTATGGTTTATATGTTTCATGAGATGAAATATTACAACTATAGGTTATAAATATAATATGGTAAGTTGGTTATCATATATATTTATAATAATATTAGTTATTGGATAACTATCTCTTTTTCTCTAATAACCAATTGAGAGGGAGGTTATTGGTAGTTTCATGGTAACCGTGAAATAAAAGGAAAAATATTTTCCTAATTTTAGTACTTGTTGAATTGAGATTTCTATTCTCGAAAAGAACTCACGGTGGCTGTCAAGTGAATGAGATTTACTAAATGAAGCTGAAGAGAGACTAGATGATCGTGGAGTGATTCTACACGATAATTCACTCAGCTGGCTGATAACGGACAAAAATGCACGTTATTACAGCGCAAAGTTATAAAACAATGATGGATTGTGGCGGTAAAAATATATAATATTGCGTCCAAAAGCATTAAGTTCACAACATTGTGATCGCATGCGTCCATCGCATTAAAACTGCTAACTTATGTATTTTATGCAAGAAAATGCGTTGATGCAAGGCGAAATTGTGATCAAAGAAAATTAGCGTCTGAGCGCATAAGAGATTGCGACCGCAAGGATATGCGATCATTTGCATTCGCAAAAATATGCTCAAGAAGGTGGCCGCATAAAGCCGGCGCATTAAGGTGAAAGCTTAATAAATCACGATGGGACAGAAAGTTGAAGACGGTCGATTCCGAATTAAGTTGACAAGCCATTAACGACACTGTAACAAGTACACTCAACTTTTCGGTGAAAATTATTCGGCGCATCAGACAGAGAATTAATGCCATCCCATCAGTGCAATCATATGAGAGAAAAAGCTATTCACCCTGAAGATCTATAAATACCGAAGGCCACCTTCGTTTAAGGAGTTCGGTTTAGTTCGCCCAGTTTAGAGAGTTCACCATATAGACGATAGTTAGCCTTGTTCTTACTTTTCTTATACTTAGAATGCGGAAGCGAGAAAAGGGAGAAGACACCGGAAGATCGTCCTGGTCAGCTCGAGAGAGGGCCAGGGAGCGTGGAAAATAGAGAGAGGGCCGACTCTTGCGAGAGCAAGAATATTTTTTGAGCAGAGTAGAGAAGAACAGTGTAAAAGCCTTGGGAAGCTAGAAATTGCTACCAGGCTCTTTATCTTTATTTCACATTGTCATTCTGTACTTCAATTTCATATATAGAATGGAACTTGTATTTCTACATCTGTTCACTCTCTTTAAAATATGCATGAATAGCTAAAACTATCGAATGGGTTGAGAAGTACTTAGCTAACATGACCTAGGATCTTCATTGCATACGATCATCTTGTCTTATGTTGCATCCATCACCCTTTTAGAGCTACTCGAGAGAGAGTCTAAAGAAAGAACCTAAGACGTAAGAGAGCTAGGTTAGAATCTAGACTCAAGAGAGCAAGATTAGATCTGTATAGCAAGAGATGTAGACTTAGAGATAAGCTCTGTTTGCCAACATGCATTGCATGCACCTTAGAGGTAGGTTATGGTAGTATGCAGTCGCCTTGTGTATGTTTGTGTCATTCTTCATTGCATAGACAAGAATAGAGGCTTAGATATAAGTCCTATAGACATCATCGCATACATCGCATGCATTCTAAAACTAAAAGCCGTAGCATTTGCATTGAGAGATGACTTGCTGTTGTATGTATATAGCATGATCGCATAACACAAATGCAATCCTAGGAAAGCTAAACCCCTTCTCAACCCGTTCCCCTGCATACTCATTGCATCTTTCGTATTATCAACTATTTTCTCAACTCTGCCGCATAAACTTTATACTGTAAACAAAAAACCAACCAATCCCTTGATTTATTTGTTACTGCAAAGTGATCTAAAATTACCATTGCATACTTTTTTCCTTAGTCCCTGTGTTTGACCCTGAGCTTACCAGGTAACTCAGTAGGATTTATACTTGGATCTTGCTGAGAAAACTTGCATGCACAACGCATATACCACCAGTGCATTCCTTACCATTATTTCATTGCATAACAGCACGCATCACTGGCCAATAGCTAAACGATCGTGGAGCTTTTGCTAAACGATCGTGAAACTTCTTCTAAATGATTGGGCATCGTCTAGACGATAGACCCTATCATTTCCTACTTGCTCAATCGTTTACACGATTGTTCCTTCGGTCTCGTCCTCTAACAAAGTTCACATAGAGCCCACACTTCTGGATTCTCACACCGAGAATACTAATGTAGCCATTATGGTGGTGTCGTACTCAACTTGACATAGTCGAGGTTTTTGGAGGTTGTTCGCTGTGTTCGTGATTTTGGAGATAATTGTGATCATGCAGTGTTGCGATCATAGTGTTCGAGCGTTTGGTTTGCAATCTTGTTGATTGTTCGAGCGTTCGTGATCAAGGGTGTTGAAGATGAGTCTTCAAAGATATGTTAATTTTATTCCTTGATCTTAATAAAGCATGCGGTAATTTTGTTTTGTGCATAATCTGTATGTTTCCGTTTCTTGATTGTAATTGTTTATGTTCATATACGAATGGAATTTGGAACGATCATTCCGTTGCTCATAGAAATCCTTATATCTTATTTCTTGCACGTAATCTCGTTACTAAAGTATAATTTACTTAACTCCTCCATAAGTCCTATCTTTCTCACTAAGAATTTTCATTTTGTAGAATTCTCCTTCGCCAATTTTCATGCATTTAAACTCCAAAAAACTTTTGTTTGTTCAAGTTTGACCAACTAGGATTTCCTCATCGCAATAAGGCTATGGTTTTAATCTAGGTACCTTAAAATAATCGTTCAAGTCAAACAAATAACACTTTGATTTATCTCTTTTAAGTCCAAGCTCATGTCCAACTATTTTGGCTTCCTTTAATGACATCAACTTAGCTAGATATTCCAAAAGAATTTTTCATATCATTACACGTACTTTTACTAGTAACTTGTCTCCCCTTTCAAGCATGTACCTGAGAAATCTGAAACACAGTACTTTACCTAGTCTATCAATTTCCTAGTATTACCAAAGCGATCATGTCCTATTAATCCTTTCAAAATTTCTCTTGAAATGTTTGGTTTTAATATCTTAGAACCTCTAATAAATCTATAGTCTCGTCATTTTCTCTTTCTTATCCACAAAACAACTTTTAACCTTATACTTGAGTACGCGCCTTGTGAAGAAATTTATTTATACTACCACCAATTTTATTACACATTACAAAACATAACACTAGTCCTCAATGAATTCTTGTGAAGAGAATTTTATTCATTGGCTTAAACATATACATAATTTTATTCCTAAACTGTCGTCACTCTATATAATTTCATCAACCTTTAAGATCTTTGAACTGAAGTATATATTTCCTTTCTAACAGTTCTTCCATGAGATAAACTAGTGCCAAGTGACCTCATAATTTTTTTTTTCCTTTTGTAGCATCGTATATGAATAATCAACTTATAATAACTTCAATCGAGTCACTGACCTCACATTAGAACATAACTGTTGCATTTAAGCTAAACAAATATTTTAATGCACAACTATCATAAAACTGTTAATTGATAAGATATTGATGCGTTATTTTATGCGGTAAAATAATGAAAGGAATTTGCGGTGAAATAATAAAAGAAGATTGCGGTGATGGAAAATGTGTTGTGCATCAAGTTTTCTTAGCAGAACCCAAGTATAAATCCTACTGAGTTTCCTGGCAAGTCCAGGGTTGAACTCAGGAACTAAGGAAAACAATATGCGGCAATAATTTTTAAGATGACTTTGCAGTGACTAATAAATCAAAGAGTTGTTGGGTTGTTGTTTGCGGTGTAAAATGTATGCGGCAGAGTTAGAAAAGCGTTAATAATATAGAAGATGCGATGAATATACGGGGAACGGATTGAGAAGGGGTTTAGCTAACACTTCCTAAGATTGCGTTCATGTTATGCGATTATGCAACACACATACAATAGCAAATCATCTCTTAATGCAAATGCTACGACTTCTAGTTTTAGAACGCATGCGATATATGCGATGAAGTCTATAGAACCAACACATAAGCCTCTATTCTTGTTTATGCAATGACAAATGACATACACACATACAAGACGACCATATAATACCATAACCTATCTCTAGGGTGCATGCGATGCATGTTAGCAAACAGAGCTTATCTCTAAGTCCCTATCTCTTGCTTATGCAGATCTAATCTTGCTCTTTCGAGTCTAGATTCTATCCTAGCTCCCTCAAGTCTTAGGTTCTTTCTTTATACTCTCTCTCGAGTAGCTCTAAAGGGGTGTTGGGCACAACATAAGACAAAATGATCGCATGCAATGAAAATCCTAGGTCATGTTAGCTAAGTTCTTCTCAACCCATTCGATAAATTTAGCTACTCATGCATGCTTTTAAGAGAGTGAACAAATGTAGATAAGAAAGTTCCATTTTATAGATATAGAATTGAAATATAGAATAACAATGCAGAATAAGAATAAAGAGCTTGGTAGCAATCTCTTGCTTCCCAAGGCTTTTTACACTATTCTTCTCTACTCTGCTCAAAAGATAATCTTACTCTCGCAAGATTCGACCCTCTATTTTCTTTTCCATGCCTTCTGGGTTCTCTCTCGAGTTGACCAGAGTGATCTTCCGGTGTCTCTTCCCTTCTCTCGCTCCGCCTTCTAAGTAAAAGAAACACTATGAACCAGGCTACTTCTATCTAAGGGAAAATTATCTAACTGTCAAACTCCTTCACTGAAGGTGGCCTTTGGTATTTATAGAGCTTCGAGATGAAAAGCTTCTTCTCTCTTATGATTGCACTGATAGGATGACATTAATTCTCTGTCTGATGCACCAAATATTTGTCACCAAAAAATTGAGTGTACTTGCTACAGTAGTTCGTTAACGGCTTGTCAACTTAATTCGGAATCGATCGTCATAAGCTTTCTGTCCCATCATGATTTATTACACTTTTCACCCGATGCGTTCACCAAGTTGCGCCGGCTCTATGCGGCAACCTTCTTAAGCAGATATTTGCGAGTGCAAATGACGCATAGCCTTGCGTTAACACAATCTTTTGATGCATTCGGCCGTTGATTTCTTTGAATCACATTTTCCGCCTTGCATCAACGCATATTCTACATAAAAAATACATAATTTAACTATTTTAATGCGATGGACGCATGCGACTGCAATATTGTGAACTTAATGCTTTTTGGACGCAATCTTATATATTTTTATCAACGCAAACCTGCATTGTTAATAACTTAGCACTGTAATAACGTGCATTTCTGCCCATTATCATACCCCCAAATTTAAACAATACTTGTCCTCAAGTAGAAGCTAAATATTTCCTTTAGAAAGTCGACCACAATTTCTTTTCCTAGATTTCTCAAGGATACCTTATTTAAATCCTATACACCAAAGTTTCCTTAATTTCTATCCAAGTCCCTTCTTAAAATATTTCTAGAATTTAGGGACCGCAAGTTTAACCTTCAAAAAGACTTTACTAGATTCCAAGACATTGCATGATTTATTTCCAAAAAAAAAAAAAAACTTTTTCACTGGGGTGTTAAATGATTTTTTATCCTTACGTATTTTAGACATTATTATGTTTTTTTCTCTGACCTTGTGCTGATCCAAGTGCCTCGCCTTCGTTTTGGCTTGCCCCCACGTGTGTCATGCGGACATCCAACTACAAGTAGGATCCGATCGCAATGTTATGATATATATATATATATAGGCTAAAAATAGCAAGGTCGAAAATAAATACCGCACCCCCAAATTTAAAATGCGGCAATGTCCTTGTTGCTAAAAGATCGAAAGAAGTCATGCGATGTTCTTAGAAAGTTTCGTAAAGGGTTAATTTGATGGAAAGCTAGCAGATCACTAACTTCTAGAAATATTTAATGAGGTGACTCTCCTAAAATTAAGTTGACTCTAGTGTGTACGAAAAGATAGAAGCATGCATTTCATCATTGAAATCATAATTGGCAAAGAGAAATCATGTGGTGACTTACTAAATTGATCAATGTTAAATGATTGCGGTAACCAAAGAGGATGCGGTGATAAAATTTTCAAAATTAAAATGTGATGCGATAGTGCAAAATTTGGAATAAAGTCAAGGAAAGATGCAAACCCCAAATTTGCGCTATCGCCCGCATTACTTGTTGATGTATCTTGCTTTATAGTGATCTACCTTCTTTGGATTGCAGTGACGGAATAAAGTAGTTGCATCTTTGTGTAGTGCCTCCGCAATCGTTTGCAAAAAAAAAAAAAAAAAAATTGAGAGGGTCAAATGATAACAAAAAAGCAAAGTTAACAAAATTTTGCTCGCCATTTTTTTTATTGTTTTTTTTTAGATAAGCAAGAAATCAGATAGCGAAATGATAATACTAAAGGGAATAGAGATAAGTTCATGAATTCAGGATTTCAATGGATACTTCACAAAACTTGCGCCTTGCGTCCCTGATGAATTTGAATCACATGATAACGCATGGACCACCCACTTCTTTCTCATTCAGAGTTTCTCAGGTCCATGGGGGCGACCTTACAATGCTAGTCTTCTCCACGATATTCTTTCACTCGTTGCCCATTAACCTTGAATATGTTGGTTCCGTTGTCATTGGATAACTCAACCGCGCCATGTGGGAATACCTCTCTGACTATGAAGGGTCCGGACCAGCGTGATTTTAATTTCCCAGGGAAAAGTCGTAGCCATGAATTAAATAGTAAGACCTTTTGCCCGACTTGAAGGTTTTTTTTGCATAATTGTTTGTCGTGCTAGCGCTTTGCGCGCTCTTTGTAGATTTTTGCTTTCTTGTATGCGTTAATTCTCCATTCCTCCAGCTCAACCAATTGATGTTTTCTTGCTTCTCCTGCTGCCTTTAAGTCAAAATTAAGCTTTTTCACCACCCACAGCGCTTTGTGCTCCAGCTCCAGTGGTAAATGATATGCTTTACCAAACACCAACGGATACGGAGACATGCCTATCCGTGTTTTATAGGCGGTCTTGTATGCCCACAGCACATCGTCCAGCTTTGTTGCCCAATCCTTTCGCGAAGACTTTACCACCTTCTCCAATATCAGCTTGATCTCCCGGTTGGACACTTCGGCCTGACCATTCGTCTATGGATAGTATGCGGTAGCCACTTTATGGAGGATATTATATTTGCGCAGCAATTCTTTGATAGTGTGATTGATAAAGTGGGTGCCTTCATCACTTATTATGGCATGTGGAATGCCAAAACGAGTGAAAATATTTTTCTTCAGAAATTTGGAGATAACCGCTGCATCGCTTGTGGCGCATGCTACTGCTTCTTCCCACTTGGACACGTAGTCGACGGCTAACAGAATATACTTGTGACCATTCGAAGGTGGGAATGGTCCAATGAAATCAATGCCCCAGACTCAAACAACTCTAGTTCTAAAATGATGTTCATAGGCATCTCATGTTTCCATGAAATGTTACCCATGCATTGGCACCAGTCACACTTCATCGCGTAGTCTCTTGCATCCTTAAATAGTGTTGGCCAATAATACCCACTTTGTAATACTTTCGCCGTGGTGCATGATAACGGGTAGAAATGTACGTTATCATAGTGCTAAGTTCTTAAACAATGTTGGATTACGTTGATGAAATATGTTAATTTGCGTCCATTAAGCATAAACTTCATAATATTGCGGTCGCATGCGTTAAACACATTAGAACAGTTGATTTTTGTATTTTTGTGCAGAATATGCGTTGATGCAATGCAAGAATTGCGATCATAGGAAATCGCTGGTCGAGCGCAACTTAACCGCAAGGCTTTGCGATGATTGTGTCGCAAACATTCGCCCGGTAAGGATCACTGTAACTTGGTCAGCGCAACATGGTGGGCGCATCTGGGTGAAAGGCTAATCGTGATGGGACAGAAAGCTGTGACAGTCAAATTCGAATTAAATTGATAGCTGATAACGGTCACAAAGTACATTCAGCTTTTCAGTGACTATTATTCGGTGCATCAGTCAGAATTAAAGCCATCCCATCTATACAACCATGAGAGAGAAGCCGCCTTTCACCATGGATGCTCTATAAATACCAAGGGCATTCTTCAGAGAAGGGGTTGACGAGTTGATCAGTTCACCATTCTTTAGTTCATACGCCTTTGTTCTTAGTTTTCTTTCATTTTAAGGCGGAAGCGAGAAAGGAGGTTATGCCGGTAGATCGTTCCGGTAAGTTTGGGAGAGCGCCGGAAGCTTCAAGGACAAAGAGAGTGCCGACGCCTGTGGAAGCTGGAACATCTTTAGAGCCGAATAGAGATTTCAGTGTAAAAGCCTCGGTCAGTAAGGAATTGCTACCAGATTCTCTACCTTTAACTTCCATTGTCCTTTTATACTTGATAACGAGCAGAAATGCACATTATCATAGTGCTAAATCCTTAAACAATGTTGGATTGCGTTGATGAAATATGTTAAATTGCATCCATTAAACATAAATTCTATAATATTCCGATCGCATGTGTCCAATGTATTAGAGCAGTTGATCTTTATATTTTGTGCAGAATAATGCGTTAACGCAATGCAAAGAATGCGGCGCAACTCCACCGCAAGACTTTGTGTTGATCGTGCTCGCAAACATTCACCCAAGAAGAATCACCGCAACATGGTGGACGCATCCAAACGAAAGGACAATTAAGATCGATGGGACAGAAAGCTGACGGTAGTCGGATCCAAATTAAGTTGACAGCCGATAACGGTCACAAAGTACATCCATCTTTATCAATGACAATTATCCGGAGCATCAGTCAGAAATTAAAGCTGTCCCATTTGTACAACCAGGAGAGAGAAGTCGCCTTTCACCTTTGATGCCCTATAAATACCAAGTGCATTCTTCAGAGAAAGGGTTAAGCAATCGATTACTTGACATCACTTTACAAGTTCACACCTCTATTCATAGTTTTCTTTTCTGTTTTATGGCGGAGCTAAAGAAGAGTGGTGACGCTGGAGATCGTCCAAGAAGCTTGAGAGAGAACCTTGGGACGTAAGAGCAGAGAGCGGGTTGACTCTCGCGAAAGCGAGAATAGCTTTAGAGCACGATTAGAATAGTGTAGCGCCTGGTGGCAAGAAATTGCTCCAGGCTCTTTACTACACTTGCATTGTTATTCTGTACTTCATCTTATATCTATTCAATGGAAGTTTTGTTTCTACATCTACTCATTCTCTTAATATGCATGAGTAGCTAAATTAGTTGAATGGGTTGAGAGGAACTAAGCTAACATGATCTAGGAAGTTCATTGCTTGCGATTGTCTTGTTTTATGTTGTGCAAATTACCCATTTAGAGTTACTCGAGAGAAAATCTAAAGAAAGAACCTAATGTCTTGAGAGAGCTAGGAATCTGGTCTCGAAAGAGCAAGATTAGACTTGCATAAACAAGAGATAGGGACTTAGAGATAAGCTCTGTTTGTCAACTTGCATCGCATGCATCCTAGGAATAGGAATGATATTATGTGGTCGCATATTTGTGTGAATGTCATGTTGTCATCGCATAAATAGAGATAGAGGTTTATGTGTAAACCCTTTAGACTTATCGCATATTCTAGCCTTAGAAGCCGTGGCATTCACGCCGAGTGGTGGTCTACTATTATATGCATGTTGCACGATCACAAAGCATGAACGCATCCTAGGGAGTGTTAGCCGAAACCCTTCTCAACCCGTTCACCGCATATTCATCGTATTTCCCATTTACCAACTCTTTTCAAACTCTGCGACATTTATTATTATTTTCATCAACGCAACCACCACCCAACACTTGTTTATTTCACTGGTTACCGCAAGTTTTCATAAAAATCTCCAACACAACTATTTTCATAAGTCTTTGTGTTCGACCCTGAACTTACCAGGAAACTCAGAGGAATTTACACTTGGATTCTGCTGGGGAAATTTGAGTGCACAACGCTATCCATCAATATATATCATCCATATTTTCCACACCTCATAAATCTAAGCATCAAGTTTTTTGACACCGTTGCCGGGAACTTCGGCAAAATAGTTTTTAACGATAATTTTTGTGATTTCTTTCTAGAACTCTCAATCTCTAGCGAACTATGACCCAAAGATTGAGAGAATATTTTGAAGGAGACTAAGAGACCGCCAACAGCAACCACAATCCGATAAAGAAGAGATGGCGGAGAAGCCTAGGAATGAAGCATCAAACAACAACAATGTCATAGCAAATCCGATTCTGTTGGAAAACGATCGCTACAGGCCCATTAGGGACTATGCATCGTCAAACCTCTATGATTTCTCTCCGGGAATCATGAGGCCTACCTTAGATGGAAGTAGATTTGAAATGAAACCGATGATGCTGTAGATGATCCAGGCTGCAGGTTAATTCAAAGGAAGGCGTGGCTATGATCCACACGCCCATCTCCGAAGTTTTATTGAAATCTGCAATACTTTGTGTTCTTGAACATCTCTGCTGAAGAAGTTCGACTAACGTTGTTCCCATTTTCTCTCTGTGATCAGCCTAGGAAATGGGCTTATTCGTTCGAATCAGGAGAGATCACTTCTTGGGAGCAGGTGGTGGAGAAGTTTATGAAGAAGTATTTCCCACCTAAAGAAAATGCCAGACGAAGAAAGCTTATTATAATTTTGAACAAGATATGGACGAATCGTCAGCGATGCCAGACTGCCTTCAAATGGAAATTTTCTACCACAGTTTGAATCCTGTTCGCAGACTTCTGCAATGCCGGTAGCAACTGGTGGTCTACTTGACAAGACTTATGATGAGGCCAAAAATATACCTGGACCGCACTCACAAGAATCCATGAAGACTGAAGGAAGAGCGATCAGAGATTAAGACTAAAGATCCGGAATGCAAATAACACGGTGCTATTATTTCATTGCAAAACCAAATGACTGCAATGATGAATTTGATTTCAAGGAATGACGATCAACAGCCCTAACACCGCAAGGTGGGCAAATCAACGGAAATAGTCCAAAACACCACAAGGTATGCGACTTGCGAGTGATGGGCATGCAATGGAGGATTGCCCACACAAAACCCACAGTCTGTATATTTTGTAAAGAACAACCCCTTTTCCAACACCTACATTCCCGGGTGGAAAAACCACCCAAACTTTGCTTGGAAGAATTGACAATAAAATTTTCAATCTGTGGCAAAAAAAGAAGGGCCACCAGGGTTTCTTTCAACGCAGCAACGGTCAACAGGGCAATCAAGCAAGTAGCTTCATAACAACACTGCAATCTTCTTCCTAGAAAACCTATTGAAGGAATATATAGAGAAAATGAGACGGACGGTGTTTCAAAGTCAGGCTACGTCCATCTGCAATCTTGAATTGCAAATGGGCCAGATTGCAAATGAACTCAAAAGTAAACGCAAGGGGCGTTTCAGGTAAGGAGCAATGTCAGGTTGTGACATTGTACTGTGGAAAGATTGTGGAGGGAGAAAAGAATTGAGCCGAAAAGATCAACCTCCATTGCAGCTAAACTTAAGATTGCGGCAACGCAAGAAGAAGAAAAAGAAAATGAAGCAGTAGAACCTGAGGTTGCGTCAACCTCAAAGTCAAATGAAAAGGGAACCGTGAAAGTCCAGTTACCACTTTTCCCTCAGAGGCTAAAGAAGAAGAAAAACAAAGAGGTACAGTACTAACGCTTCATGTGTTTGCTAAAACAATTACATGTTAATATTCCTTTCAGTGAAGCGATTGAGGAAATGCCTACCTATGCCAAGTTTCTGAAGGATAAGGTAACCAAGAAAAGAGGCGCTGGAAAATTTGCCACGGTGGCACTAACGCAAAGTTCCAAATCTATTGTCCCACCAAAGATGAGCGATCCTGGGAGCTTCACTATTCCTTGCTCCATAGGAAGGCTCTATATTGGTCAAGCCCTGTGTGACTTGGGGGCCAGCATAAATTTGATCCTGCTGTCAATCTTTCGGCAACTAAATGTGGGGCAACTTGTGCCCACATCCGTGACTCTCCAACTGACCAACAGATCTCTAGTTCATCCAGAAGGTAAGGTGAAGGATGTGCTGATCACGATTGATAAATTTATTTTGCCAGTTGACTTCATCATCCTGGATTATGAGATCGATAAAGATGTGCCATCATTTTGGGACGACCTTTCCTATCAACGGGTCGTGCTCAAATTGAAGTGCACAAGGGTGAGATCACTTTGAGCATAAACGAACAGAAGCTCAAATTTAATATAATTCATGCCATGAAATTTCCTGATGAGGAAGTCCTGCCAGATTCGGAAGATGACTTGAATTTGATTGAAGAAAAAAAGTCTGATGAAGAGTATAAAGAAGAGGATGTCGACGCATTCGTAGCTGCCTGCAATGAGATCGTAGCAAAAACAAACAAGGAAGAAGGATCGATCGGAACGCAAAAAGAAGAGTCGAAGGAAGAAAGAAAAATAATGCAACCTTCTCTCATAGAGCCACCAATCCTTGAACTAAAAACCCTACCAACACATCTGAAGTACGCATTTCTGGGGTAGAATGAGAAGTTGCCAGTAATAATTTCCTCTGCGCTCAACGCAGATCAAGAGAATGTGTTGATGAGCATTCTCAAAAAGCATGTGTCAGGAATCGGCTGGACGCTCGCTAATATCAGAGGAATTAGCTCTGCGTACTGCATGCACCACATTCGTCTTAAGGATGACCACAAAGCAACCATTGAAAATCAATGCAGACTTAACCCTGCAATGAAAGAGGTCGTAAAAAAGAAGATTATCAAGTGGCTGGATGCGGGCATTATCTATCCCATTGCAGATAGCTCGTGGGTCAGCCCCATGTATTGTGTGCCGAAGAAGGGTGAAATGACGGTAGTCCCCAATGAGAACGATGAATTAATATCGCAAAGGACCATCACTGGATGGCACATCTGTATCGACCACCGCAAATTGAATGCGGCCACAAAGAAAGATCACTTCCCTCTATCATTCATCGATCAAATGCTGGACAGATTAGTAGGGAATGATTTTTACTATTTCTTGGATGGATACGCTGGGTACAACTAGATCATGATAGCTCCTGAAGACCAAGACAATACCACATTCACCTGTCCATATGGGACATTCGCTTTTCGTCGTATGCCGTTCGGTCTCTACAATGCACTAAGCACGTTCCAGAGGTGCATGATGGCGATCTTTTCACATTATCTCAAGGACTCAGTAGAAATATTTATGTATGACATCTCCGTTTATAGGAACACTTATGAAGTCTGCCTGGCCAATCTAGAGAAAATTCTGAAAAGATGTGAAAAGACGAACCTGGTGCTCAACTAGGAAAAATGTCACTTCATGGTGACAAAGGGTATAGTGTTAGGACACAAGGTCTCCCGAGAAGGGTTGGAGGTGGACAAAGCAAAGATTGACGCAATTGAAAAGCTTCCACCTCCAACCAACGTGAAGGCAGTGCGAAGCTTCTTGGGGCATACTAGATTTTACAGACGATTCGTTAAAGACTTTTCTAAAATAGCAGGACCATTAAGTTCATTACTAGAGGCAGATATAAAGTTTGAATTTGACAAAAATTTCCTCAACGCATTTCGAATTTTAAAGGATGAGCTGATTACCTCACCCGTCTTAATTGCGTCGGATTGGACACTGTCGTTCGAAATCATGTGCGACGCAAGCGGGTATGCGATGGGAGCCGCACTAGCGAAAAAAAAGAAAACAATTTTGCACCCCATCGCATATGCGAGTAAAACTCTGAACCCTGCTCAAATTATTTATACCACCACTGTAAAAGAGCTACTGTCTGTGATTTTTGCGTTGGAAAAATTCCGGGCATATTTGTTGGGAACCAAGGTACTCATTCATATTGATCACTTGGCAATCAAATATTTGATGACAAAGAGGGACGCAAAGCTGAGATTGATCAGATGGGTTCTCCTCCTTCAATAATTTGATATCGAGATAATTGATCGAAAGGGGACAGAGAATCAAGTTGCGGATCATTTGTCCTGACTGGAAAATCCCGATGTTGACTGCAATGATCTGAAGTGAGTGCCGTATTTTCGGATGAGCATCTATTTCACATATAAGAACTACCTTGGTATGCAGACATCGTTAATTATTTAGTCTGTGAACAATTTCCTGAAGATTACACCTATCATCAACAGAAGAAGCTCAAGAATAAATGCAGACACTATTATTGGGATGAGCCGATTCTGTACAAAAGAGGTGCAGACCAAATCATTCGATTATGCATCCCAGACGCTGCTCAACAACGTATATTATCGTGGTGCCATGATTCGCCATATGGAGGGCACTTGGAGGACAACATACTACAGCCAAAGTTTTACAAACTGGATTCTTCTGGCCTTCATTATTTAAGGATGCTGCTGACTACACAATGAAATGTGATCGGTGTCAATGCACCGACAACATTTCATGGAAGAACGCAATGCCAATGAATACTATCTTGGAGCTAGAACTATTTGACGTATGGGGGATTGATTTCATGGGACTATTCCCTCCTTCAAACGGTAAGCACTATATTCTATTAGTCGTTGACTATGTCTCCAAGTGGGTAGAGGCAATTGCATGCGCTGCAAGTGATGCGACAGTAGTCTCCCAGTTCCTGAAGAAAAATATTTTCACGCGTTTTGGAACTACCCGTGCTATCATAAGTGATGAAGGATCACACTTTGTCAACCACAATATAAATGAGCTGCTACGCAAGTACAATATCCTCCACAAAGTGGCCACCGCATACCATCTGCAAACAAATGGCCAAGCTGAGGTGTCCAATTGAAAAATCAAATTGATACTCGAGAAGGTAGTCAAACCTTCGCGGAAGGATTGGGCAATGAAGCTTCTTGATATGCGTTATGGCATACCGAACCGCATTTAAAACACCTATAGGTAATGTCCCCACTATGCCGTTGGTAATTCGAAAAAGCGTTCACTTGGTCCTTGGAGCTGGAATTTATAAAGCATTGTAGACGCGGTCAAGAAAACTGAACTTTCGATTTAAGATAAGCAAGGGAAGCGCGACAAATGTTATTGGTCGAGGCTAAAAGAAGAATGGCCCAGTTAACAACGCATATGAAAATGCGAAAATTTTATAAGTTTGGCGACACCAGCGCTGACATGATCACGCCATATGCAGGCAAAAAACCTTCCAAGTCGGGCAGAAGGTCTTTTGCTTTTACAATTCACATATGCGACTCTTCCCGGGAAAGCTTTAAAGTCTCGTTGGTCCGGGACCGTTCATTAAATTCGACAAAGATATTTCTGCATAACGCGGTAGGATACAAATAACGACGGCACCAAAACATATCAAAGTCCATGGGCAGCGAGGTAAAGGCATACCATGGATAAGACTGACATCGTCAAGTCGACTCCATGGAACTAAAAAATTTGAATAAAGAAGGAAGTAGGTGGTCCCTGCATTGTCAAATGATCGCAATTTCTCCGGGACGCAAGTTAAAACTTCAAGTCTTCAACTCTTTTCTCCATTACTCAGAATCTTCACTATCTTTTCAGCTATCTTTTCATTTTCCAGTACTAATTCAGGGAAAAAAACATCTTCTTTTGTTTAAAATAATTTGACCCTCTATTTGTTTTCCTTGCAATAATCGAGGCACTGGATTGCGGGAACGTACGCGAAGCAACACTCATCTTATTCCATCACCGCAACCCAACGAAGAATGATCGCCACAAAATGGATGCGTCAATACAATGCGGGCAACAATGCTAATTTGGGGGTGTACTCTTCCTTATCTTGACTTCAAATTTTGCGCTATCACATTGCATATTATTTTTAAAATTTTATCACCGCATCCTCCTTGATTACCGCAATCATATCACCAGTAGATAACTTTCGTAGTTTACCGCATGTTGTTCTTTGCCAAGCATGATTTCAATGATGAAAAATATGCTACTATCTCTTTCGTATATACTAGAGTCAACGTAAATCTTAGGATACTTACCTCATGAAATATTTCTCGAAGTTAGGGGTTTGTTAGCTTTCTTTCAAACTCTCTTTACAACGCATTTTTTGACCATTACATGACTTATTTTAATCTTTTTGTAGTGAGGACATTGCCGCATTTTAAATTTAGGGGTGGGGTATTTGTTTCCGACCTTGCTACAAAAAAAAAAAAAACCAAAAAGATGATTTTTGAGAATAAAAACTCCACTGTCAACGCAATGGAAAACCCATGATTGATAAGAGTTAAGTTATGAAAGGAACTTGCCCGTAGTTGGATGTCTGCATGACACACGTGGGGGCAAGCCTAAACGAAAGTAAGTCACCAGGATCAACGTATAAATAAATGACGCAACTCCACTGCCAAGATGGCATTAATTTAGTCTGAGAAAGAGTGCATTGCTCGTAGTTGGATGTCCGCATGATACCCATGGGGCCAAGCCAAAACGAAGGCAAGGCACTCGGATCGATGCAAGGTCAGAAAAAAATAGCAATGAAGAAAATTTTTTGTGCAAGGATAAATCATTTGACACCCCGGTGGGAAATTTTCTTTTTTGAAATAAATCATGCGATGTTCCGAAATTCAGTAAGGTCCTTTTGAAAGTTAAGCTTGCAATCCCTAAGTCTTAGAAGTATTTTAGGAAGAGATTTGAATAAGACTTAAGGAAATTCGGCATATGATTTGAACGAAGTATCCTTAAGAAATCTAGGGAAAGAACTTTGCGGCTAACTTGCTAAAGGAATCTTTAGCTTATGCTTAAGGACAAGCATTGTTTAAATTTTGGGGTGTGATAACAGGCAGAAATGTACGTTATCATAGTGCTAAACCCTTAAACAATATTGGATTGCGTTGATGAAATATGTTAAATTGCGTCCATTAAGCATAAATTCTATAATATTGCGGTCGCATGCGTCCAATGCATTAGAGCAGTTGATCTTTATATTTTGTGCAGAATAATGCGTTAACACAATGCAAAGAATGCAATCATAGGAATACATTGGCCGAGCGCAACTTCACCACAAGACTTGCGTTGATCGTGCTCGCAAACACAATGCAAAGAATGCGATCATAGGAATACATTGGCCAAGCGCAACTTCACCGCAAGACTTTGCATTGATCGTGCTCGCAAACATTCACTCAAGAAGAATCACCGCAACATGGTGGTCGCATCCGGACGAAAGGACAATTAAGATCGATGGGACAGAAAGCTGACGGCAGTCAGATCCAAATTAAGTTGACAGCCGATAACGGTCACAAAGTACATCCAGCTTTATCGGTGACAATTATCTGGCATCAGTTAGGAGTTCAAGCTGTCCCATCTGTAAAACCAGGAGAGAGAAGCCGCCTTTCACCTTTGATACCCTATAAATACCAAGTGCATTCTTCAGAAAAAGGGTTAAGCAGCCGATTACTTCACATCACCTTATAAGTTCATATCTCTGTTCATAGTTTTCTTTTCCATTTTACGGCGGAGCTAGAGAAGAGTGGTGATGCCGGAGATCATCCAAGGCTATTCAAGAGAGAACCTTGGGGCGTAAGAGCAAAGAGTGGGTTAACTCTCGTAAAAGCGAGAATATCTTTAGAGCACGATTAGAATAGTGTAGCGCCTGGTGGCAAGAAATTGCTCCAGGCTCTTTACTATACTTGCATTATCATTCTATACTTCAACTTATATCTATTCAATGGAAGTTCTATTTCTACATCTGCTCATTCTCTTAACACGCATGAGTATCTAAACTAATTGAATAGGTTGAGAGGAACTAAGCTAACATGATCTAGGAAGTTCATTGCTTGCGATTATCTTGTTTTATGTTGTGCAAATTACCCCTTTAGAGTTACTCGAGAGAGAATCTAAAGAAAGAACCTAATGTCTCGAGAGAGCTAGGTTAAAATCTGGTCTCAAAAGAGCGAGATTAGACTTGCATAAACAAGAGATAGGGACTAAGAGATAAGCTCTATTTGTCAACTTGCATCGTATTGCATCCTAGGAATAAGAATGATGTTATGTGATCGCATATTTGTGTGAATGTCATATTGTCATCGCATAAATAGAGATAAGGGTTTATGTGTAAACCTTGTAGACTTATCGCATATTTATTGCATGCGTTCTAGCCTTAGAAGCCGTGGCATTCATGTCGAGAGGTGGTTTACGATTGTATGCATGTTGCATGATCGCAAAGCATGAACGCATCTTAAGGAGTGTTAGCCGAAATCCTTCTCAACCCGTTCACCGTATATTCATCGTATTTCCCGTTTACCAACTCTTTTCAAACTCTGCCACATTTATTATTATTTTCATCAACGCAACAACCACCCAACACTTGTTTATTTCACTGGTTACCGCAAGTTTTCATAAAAATCTCCAACGCAACTATTTTCACAAGTCCCTCTGTTTGACCCTGGACTTACCAGGAAACTCAGAGGAATTTACACTTGGATTCCGTTGGGCAAACTTGAGTGCACAACGCTATCCATCGACACATATCATCCATATTTTCCACACCTCATAAATCTAAGCATTAGTACTCAAACTAATTTATAAAAATGGAATTTTCTTCTCTATATTTGTTCACTCTCTGTTATTTACACATGAGTAGCTAAATCAGTTGAATGGGTTGAGAAACATTTAGCTAGCACAACTTGGAAATCTTCATTCTTTGCGATTATCTTGTATTATGTATGCTTCATTTGTCCATTAGAGATACTCGGGAGGGTAGTCTAAGGACAGGATCTAGACTTGGGAAGGTCAGGTTAGAATCTAGGATCGGGAGAGTCAGATTAGAATACATAATACAAGAGATGGGAGCTTAGGAATGAGCACTATTTGTTATTAACGCATCGCATGCATCTTAGATAGGATATGATTGTATGTGGTCATCTTGCTTTCATGTATTTTACATCATTGCATAGGACAAGAGTAGAGACTTAGGAATAAGCTCTATGGACACTTTTGCATTCAACACATGCGTCATAGACTTAGAAGCATCGCATTTTCATTAGAAAATGACTTGTTGTGTATGGTTGTAACATGATCGTTTAGTCTGACGCATTCCCAAGTAACGCTAGCTAAAGATCTTCTCAACCCGTTCATCGCATACTCATTGTATCTATCACACAACTGCTTTTTCTCAAATCTGCCGCATTTGTTTATTTTCTCATTAACGCAATCAACAATAAAAAAACAATTTATTTACTCGGTTACCACAAGGTTTTCATAGAAATTACCAACGCAATCTGTTTTCACAAGTCCCTGTGTTTGACCCTAGACTTACTAGGAAACTCAGAGGAATTTACACTTGGATTCCGCTGGGGAAACTTGAGTGCACAACGCAATTCCATCAATGCATATCATCCATATTTTCACTTCATAAAATCAAGCATCAAGTTTTTGGCGCCGTTGCCGGGGACTTAGGCAAAATAGAGTGCTAACGGTAATTTTTATGATTTCTTTGCAGACTCTCAATCTATGGCAAATTACAACCCGGAGATTGAGAGGTCTTTTAGACAAAGATTGAGAGACCGCCAACAGCAACTACAGTTAGATAAAGAAGAGATGGCGAAGCAACCTGAAAATGGAGCACCAAATGATAACAATGTCATGGTGAATCCAATTTTGTTGGCAAAAGATCGCAATAGGCCCATTAGGGACTATGCATCGCCAAACTTCTATGATTTCTCCCAAGGAATCATGAGGCCTGCCCTCGACGGAAGCAGATTCGAAATAAAACCGGTGATGCTACAGATGATCAAGACTGCAAGTCAATTCGGAGGAAGGCATGGCGAGGATCCACACGCCCACCTCCGAAGTTTTATTGAAATCTATAATACTTTTGTGTTCCCGAACATCTCTACCAAAGAAGTTTGACTAACGTTGTTCCCATTTTCTCTCTGTGATCAGGCTAGGAAATGTGCATATTCTCTCGAGCCAGGAGGGAACAGGTAGTGGAGAAATTTATGAAGTATTTTCCACCTACCGAGAACGTCAGACGAAGGAAACTGATTACAAATTTTGAACAAGACATGGACGAATCGCTCAGCGATGCTTAGGCGAGGTTTAAGAGGTTGGTCTGAGACTGTCCACACAATGGGTTTTCAGACTGTCTTCAAATGGAGATTTTCTATCATGGTTTGACTCCTGCTTTGTAGACCACTGCCAATACGACAGCCGCTTGTGGTCTGCTTGATAAAATGTATGATGAGGCAAAGAATATCTTGGATCGCATCTCTAAGAACCATGAAGATTGGAGAGTGTGTGAAAAGAGATTGAGACTCAAAGACAATGACGCAAATAATGGTGTTATTGCTTCATTACAAAACCAGATGATCGCAATGATGAATTTAATCCAAAGAATTGCGATCAGCAGCCCAACACCACAAACTGGGCAAATCAACACAATCAGTCAAAACACTACAAGGTGTGCGACTTGTGGTGATGGGCACGCGATGGAAGATTCCCCGCAAAATCCACAATCTGTATACTTTGTAAAGAATAACCTTTTTTCGACTACCTACAACTCCGGTTGGAGAAACCACCCCAATTTTGCTTGGAAGAATCAACAACAAAATTTCCAACCTGTGGCGCAGAAAGAAGGGCCACCAGGATTCTTCCTACGCAACAACGGTCAAACAAGCAATCAAGCAAGGAAATTGCGGTGATGAAAAATGCGTTATGCAACAAGTTTTCTCAGTAGAGCCCAAGTATAAATCCTACTGAGTTTCCTGGCAAGTCTAGGGTCGAACTCAGGGACTAAGGAAAACAATATGCGGCAATAATTTTTAAGATGACTTTGCGGTGACCAATAAATTAAAGAGTTGTTGGGTTGTTGTTTCCAATGTAAAATGTATGCGGCAGAGTTAAGAAAAGAGTTAATAATACAGAAGATGCGATGAATATGCGGGGAACGGGTTGAGAAGGGGTTTATCTAACACTTCCTAAGATTGCGTTCATGTTATGCGATTATGCAATACACATACAATAGCAAATCATCTCTCAATGCAAATGCTACGCTCTAGTTTTAGAACGCATGTGATATATGCGATGAAGTCTATAGGACCTACACATAAGCCTCTATTCTTGTTTATACGATGACGAATGACATACACACATACAAAACGACCGCATAATACCATAACCTATCTCTAGGGTACATGCGATGCATGTTAGCAAACATAGCTTATTTCTAAGTCCATATCTATTGCATATGTAGATCTAATCTTGCTCTCTCAAGTCTAGATTCTAACATAGCTCTCTCAAGTCTTAGGTTCTTTCTTTAGACTCTCTCTCGAGTAGCTCTAAAGGGGTGTTGGGCACAACATAAGACAAGATGATTGCATGCAATGAAAATCCTAGGTCATGTTAGCTAAGTTCTTCTCAACCCATTCGATAAATTTAGCTACTCATGCGTACTTTTAAAAGACTGAACAGATGTAGATAAGCAAGTTCTATTTTATAGATATAGAATTGAAATACAGAATAACAATGCGGAATAAGAATAAAGAGCCCGTTAGCAATCTCTTGCTTCCCAAGGCTTTTTACACTGTTCTTCTCTACTCTACTCAAAAGATAATCTTACTCTTGCAAGAGTCGGCCCTCTCTCTGCTTTTCCACGCCTTCTGGATTCTCTCTCGAGTTGACTAAAGCGATCTTTCGGCATCTCTTCCCTTCTCTCGCTCCGCCTTCTAAGTAAAAGAAAAACTATGAACCAGGCTACTTCTATCTAAGGGAAAATTATCTAACTGTCGAACTACTTCACTAAAGGTGGCCTCTGGTATTTATAGAGCTTCGGGGTGAAAGGCTTCTTCTCTCTTATGATTGCACTGATGGGATGGCATTAATTTTCTGTCTGATACGCCGAATATTTGTCACCGAATAGTTGAGTGTACTTGCTACAGTAGTTCGTTAACGGCTTGTCAACTTAATTCGGAATCGACCGTCACCAACTTTCTGTCCCATCGTGATTTATTACACTTTTCACCCAAGGCGTCCACCAAGTTGCACCGGCTCTATGCAGTAACCTTCTTGAGCAGATATTTGTGAGCGTAAATGACCGCATAGCCTTGCGTTAATGCAATCTTTTGATGCGCTCGGCCGTTGATTTCTTTGGATCACATTTTTCGCCTTGCGTCAACGCATATTCTACATAAAAATACATAAGTTAAGTGTTTTAATGCAATGGACGCATGCGACCGCAATATTGTGAATTTAATGCTTGTTGGACGCAATCTTATATATTTTTATTAATGCAAACCTGCATTATTTAATAACTTAGTACTATAATAAAGTGCATTTCTGCTCGTTATCAGACATACTTGGTGATGACGAAGGATCCGTTATTGGCCCATAGGGACATTCTGGATTTACATTGTAAGTCAATCTACATAACCCAAAACATAGGGTCTGATATTAACTGTAATGACCCGAATTTCTAAGACTTATACTACACCATTACTACATGCAAGCATAAATCTAAAAACAACTCTCTTATAAATTTTAACTAAAACCAAAAGAATTTTTATTAAATAAATAATTTTTGTAAAATTTAAGTAACTAAAAATCTTTGATCGAGGTACCCCTAAAATATAAGGTGAAAATGAATTTCATGAAGCTTCACAAATAGAAATTTCAAACAATGGAACTCTAAGTTCAAACATTAAAACTGGAATTTAAAACATTAAAACATGAAAACATGAGCGAAACATATCTCTAGTCCCAATGGAACAGTCACAAATTCCTTCTGTCATTTGTCAGTATGTCCTTGCTCTTACCTGAAAACATAACGTAAGAAAGGATGAGTATAAAATACTCAGTAAGTAACACCATTATTAGGGTCAGACTAAGTATTTATGTCTAATAAATGCAACATTCTAGTGGAACATGCAAAAATCTTTACTTATCATGGATAGTCATCTTATGAATAATTTAACCCGGTCTACCATCAATGAGTTGTACACACAAAACTCTGGTGAAATCTCGAAGGAGATCACTAATCTTTGGTGAATCTCGAAGGGGAAATTAACCTTTGGTGAATCCCGTAGGAAACATAAACCTCTGGTGAAATCCCGAAGGAGACACTAACCTCTGGTGAATCCCGTAAGAAACATAAACCTCTGGTGAAATCCCGAAGGAGATCACTAACCTCTGGTTAAATCCTGAAGAAGATCACTAAACTCTAGTGAATCTCAAAGGAAACATGATTCTCTGGTGAAATCTCAAACGAGATCACTAACCTCTGGTGAATTCCGAGAGAAACACAAACCTCTAGTGAAATCCCGAAGGAGATCACAAACCTCTGGTGGGTACATGACTATAGGTAGGGGCAACTATCACTAACATAAATGTCATGCATCATAAAACAGAGTTCCACACATGAATCATGACATAAATCTCATACATCCTCATACATGTCAAATAAGATCCAGTTCATGCTCATACATTCTTGTAAAATATTTTATAAAACAAGATCATGCTCATACTTATCACATACTTCTAACAAAACAGTCATATGTTCATATTTCCTTTCTAACCAGGTATCATGATTCATACAGTCTTAGAACCATCAAAATCATCCTTAATTTTATCGCCCAACATGAAGGCAATTCCAGTAGTAAGATTACTTACCTTGAGCTTGAGCTAGATAAAACTCTACATGCAATCTACCTTCCTTATCTAACTTCTAGGAATGCTTGTTAAAAAGAAGGTTGTCTTTCTCAAAGAACTAAATATGTTTAGAAGCTTCTAAGAGTAATTTCTTCACCACAAAAAGGAAAGCGAGACGGCTAAAAAAAGTGAAAGTAACAGGGATTTTTCTTTATAATTGACCTCCTCTGGAATGAAGTGCATGATTATATTTATAGAGGAAAAATAATCTTAATCTTAAATTATTTGGGATTCCGTAACTTGAGGTAGTAGATTAATTAAAGTAGTAGATAGATTAGGTTTTCTTTTTTAATATAACACTTTATCTAATTAGGAATCTATTTTTTTAAAAAATCAATGATTACAGTATTAGATAGATTAGGTTTTTTTTTTTTTAATAAGACATTTTCTCTAATTAGAAAATCCATATTTTTAATTAATTAGACAATCCATAATTTAATTAATTTGAGAATTCATATTCTAATTGAATTAGAAATTTCACAATATGATGAAATTAGAAATTTCATAACCTAATTAATTCAAATTAAATCCAAATTTCTTTTATCAACTCAATTTAAATTAATCATCTTCTCTAATTTTGACCCAAACTCCAAAAAGAGAATAACATTTAAAACCACAATTTCCCCTTTTCCTTCTTAAATTTCAAATTCTTTCTAATTTCCAAAATCCTAATTCTTTTCATTTTTTTTTATTCTCAAATCTTTATCCAAAATAATCTAAAAATTCCAAATCTCTTATCAAATTAATCTCAAACCAATTAACTTAATTTTGGCTCCAAAATCAAAATTAAAGCTATTATACAATCCAATAGTATAGTTGAGATAAATTATATCCTTCCAAATATTTAATCAATTTA
The DNA here is from genome assembly GCF_009727055.1 of Benincasa hispida. Lineage (NCBI taxonomy): Eukaryota > Viridiplantae > Streptophyta > Magnoliopsida > Cucurbitales > Cucurbitaceae > Benincasa > Benincasa hispida. Next base: position 52,337,824 of record NC_052354.1, read on the forward strand.
AAATCACACTTCCTCCAAGTAAATTAATCCAGTTTTCCTTAAATTGAATTAAAATTCTAATTCTTTACAAATATCTTTTAAGTTAATTATCTTGTCTCCCAAATTAAATTTTTGGGACGTCACAAAAAAGAAAGTTTTATGTGATGTTATACAATAAGTTAATTTTATTTAGCAATAATGAAATGTATTGATATGCTCATTAAACTTACTTAAATTTACAAATTTATTATTTATTTAGATCCTTTAATTCGATGACATGTGAAGTTGAGAAAATTTGAACCTCCTTTGATGATCTGAGTCGAGAATATATGCATAAATCAAGAGTTATGTTCAAGTCGACAAATTCACAAACCTAATACTAACATACATATAAATGGAAAAATATATATATATGGTTTAATCTCAACAATATGTCGAAATAATCATTTTTTAAGTTCAACAATATAAAAAATAGAAATTTGAGCCTTTAACTTTATAAATAAATATATAATATATGACTTAATCAAGGTTTAGAATATCAATGTTGATGGAAATATAAAGGTCTAAATTTTACGGAAATTTCACTGGAAATATTGGTAAAATGTCAATTTTAATATAAATTTCTAAAAAAATTATTAAACAAATTCAAAAAAAAAAAACTTAAATTGGTAATTAAACCCTTTATGATTTTCAAACAAGTTAATCTGTCTAATATTTAATGATAAAAGTATATATTAATGTCATTTTTTTACGATATAATGAAAATATTTGATTCACCCCTCTGTAGATGTTAAATCATGAAAATGTAAAAATATTGATAAAAATATCGACATATCGACAGAAAATTAATACTATGGCCTTATCGGCCACCTGAGGTAGGTTTGAAGTTCTCAACAAAGAACTAAAAAATATTTACACCTATAATGTGTTTACTCATCAATGAGGTTTTCTTGAGATTTGCAAAAAAAAAAAAAAAAAACATCAAAGAAATTAAAAAGAAAAAGATATAAAGAACATAGTATTAAATTTTTCTTGATACGTCAATATTTCCATCGATATTTTCATCGAGAGTGAATCGATATTTCTATTATATCATAGAAAAATCACGAAATATAATAATTAAGTAATAAAATAACACTACTGTGAATATAATATTGATAATGGGTATGTTAACTTGTTTAAAAACAATAAAATATTTATTTACTAATGTATATTTATTTTTTGATTTTTTTATAATATTTTAAAAAATATTCGTAAAATTTGAAATTTTATCGATATTTCTATCCAAATTTTCATAAAATTAAAACCTCTTTGTTTTAAACATTACTCTTATCATTAATTGTTTATTATTCATATGCTTTTGTGATAGAGTGATAAAAATGGAATACCAAAATTATTTATGGATATGGAGAAAGACCTCCATAGTATTAACTAAATTATACATTTTTATTTTAAAAAATTATAATTCTTTTTAGTGAGTTTTTATACTTGTAATTTAGTTCCTAAAATTCTTACAATTTTCAAGTTAAATTACCTATTTAGTTTTTCTACTTTTAGACAGAATAATATTCAGCTTTCAATTTTATGTTTAATCCATTCTTTAACTTTACTCAAAACAAGAATAAAATAATAAATTTATTAAACTTAACAAATAGATTTCTAAATTTTTCAACTTTTTATTTAACAAATCTCTAAACCTTTAATTTTTGTCTAATAAATCTTTAAATTTCTACATATTTAACATTTTAAAAATTTATAGAACTATGAAAGACAAAGTTAAAAATCTAAGGTGTTATAATACCAACAATTCAATTTTATGTAATAAATTCTAATTTAAAGAGTGTCCAATATATTAGAGATTTATTAAACACAAACTCAAGTTCAGAGACATATTAGATATTTTTTTTTTCATTTAAATAAAAGGTTTGTTTAATAGAAACACAAACTTAAGTCTAAAAATTTATTAGACACTTTTTTATTCTTATTAAACATAAATTTGAAAATTTTTAAGCAAATATTTAATCGAATCAAAATTATAGCTTATGACTCTATTTAGTTTCTATTATATTAACAACTTAAAGAATTCAAATTTTATATAAGAGTCTTTGGACTTTCATCATTAGTTTCTAAATTTTTAAAGAAAATTCAATTGTATAATTTAACTATAAATTGGCTTGATTTATGATGTGTTTGGTTTAACTTGTCAAAATTTTAATTGTAAAAATGAGTTATTTTGAGGAAAAAAAATTAAAGTGTTTGACAACCACACAAAATAGCTTCTAAAACACTTTAAAAGTGTACTTTAAATTTAAATATTTTAAAAAAAATTTTTAAAATAAATTTAACTTATGAAAATTTCAAAGTATTTTAAACCTATAGTATATTTTAAATATATTTTCAGACTTGAAGTATGTTTAAATAAAAATTATTTCTTGGAAAAACGTTTTCTCTTGTCGTGGATTTAAACAGACCCTTAATCTCAATCATTAATAACTTCAGCATAATGTTAATATGGCATGCCTATTAAATAAATTTTAGCTTATTTAAAAGTACATAATAGAAATGACAAGCATGGCAAAAGAGGAGTAGCTAATCAATATTGACTTGATAGTAGTCCATCTAAAGGGAGAGGAATGTAATTTTACATACATTTTTTTTTTACCTATTCGTTCTTAATTTGGCTACATCATTTTATAATTTTATTATGGTAATAAATATTACAAGTGGTTCTCTCAATATATAATTAATAGAACAAGTCAACCTATGACTAAACTAGTTAAGACATCTTCGACTAAAAAAATAAAATTTGATCTTAAAAAATATAAAGATTTAGGACAAAAACTATGGCTAATATGAGTATAGCTCTTTATAAATCAACCAATAAAGAATATGAAAAACGTAAAGTATAAAGAATCGACATAAATATTTATGTGATATACTAATAGTGTGTTAGTTACTCCATGGGCAGAGAGAGAATAATTGTATTAGAGAGAATGTTACAGAATCCAAAATGTGACAATCTCAAAATACCTTGAGAATGTTCTCGTAGTATTCAATTTCTAATACAAAAGAAGCATCACTAATATCCTTCATCTCAAAATTCTTTTTAAGAAATCTCTTAGTGGCATGCAATAAACCTACATCATTACTTGCTATGAGTATGTCATCGACATATAATACTCGAAAGATTGATTTACTCCCACTAAACTTGTGATATATATAATCTTCCATTATATTCACTTCAAAACCAAAGGAGGTTATCACTTCATGGAATTTGTGATACCATTGACAGGAGGCTTGCTTGAAACCGTAGATGGATTTCTTCAATTTGTACACTATAGACTTTGAATTACCACACACAAAGTTTTTTGGTTGCATCATATAAATTGTCTCATCAATGTTCCCATTGAGAAATGCAGTTTTTATATGTAGGAACTCTTATGAGGAGAACCTTGAATGGAAGCGGATCGACCAAATTTCATTAATCCGAATACTAAGTTTACAGTAAATATACAACAGATATGCATTTAAAGTTAAATTGCAGCATGCTTTTTCAAGAAAATGGTTCAAGAATTTCACCTTTGAAGAACCTTTCTTCGCGTTCCCTCCCTCGAACAGAATCAACAATTTTTTGAAGACCTTCTTCAAGATTTTCTCGAACCAAAACCTGGATACAACCACAAAAGAATCCTCGGTATTCTCAGGGTGAGAATTCAGGAGTGGTGGGCTCTAACCATTTTGATTAGAGAGAAAGGTTTAAATGTGTGGAGGAAGAAGATTGAGAGCTTTCTCACACTAAACTTAAAAGACAGAACACTTCTATAACTTTTTCAATTGTTCAACAACATTAGCAACAAGAAGAAGAAAATCTTTTTCTTTTTCTACTTTGCCCAAAATTAACCACCACCACTCATGTAGGTGGAGAGAAAAGATGGGGGAATGGAGTTGTAACTCCCTTCCTTATTATTCAAATAATAGTAATATAATATAAATAAATACGATAAATAACTTATCATATTATATTTATATTAAATTATATGTTATATCAAATATAACATATAACTTATAACTTATAGTTTAATATTGTATCACATACAATATAAACTATAGTTTCTTTTCTTTATTATATGACATTTAATATAAATCATATTTATATTAAATTTATCAATTATGAGTCTCATTCATAGAAAATATATTTGAATCTCATTCAAATATTTATTTCCTCCCGTTAAGTTATAATGTATCAAATACATTATGACAATTATATCATATATAATTGAAACAATTTAATTATATCATATAATTTCTTCTATTAATTTGAACAATTCAAATTCATCCAAAAACTGATTCTCAACTAAATCTTGCTGAGCTACCAAGGGGACCTTATGGACCTGTAGCTTGAAGCTTTGACGGTATATGAATAATTAATTAAACTCTTTAATTACATTATTCACTATCCGTTAATTGTCGGGCACTCCACTAAAGACCAACAATTGCTTGTAAGTACAACTAGGCCAAATCACCATTTTGCCCTTGTAGTTACATCTAACTCCTTAAATACCACTAATCCCTCTAAAGAATAATAGATCACAATCCTACTATGACTAAAACCCTCTCGGGTCAGGAGAGGGTGTGGCGCCACATTGTTCAAGACCTAGAATCAGTTCTTAAGGCAGCAATTTATCTACTTACCCCTACTTCAGGGAAAGAGTGATTTCCATCTTGTGTAGTTGTGTTCCCAGCTTCCCAATCACACGAATCCCTAAAATGGTAGGCTTCTTGAGTCGGCGATCTGGCCACTCTCACCCATACAAATTAAAGAACCACTCTTATAGGCAGAAGTTCACAAATTACTCGAGATTCAGGCCATATTACTTGTGATCATCCTGGTGAAATGTAAGTCTCTATTATAAACGATGTTATATAATGGGATTAAACATTTTGTAGTCCGGTTTTATACAAACTCCTTTGTATAGAATATCCCTGCTTGCATGTCTAATACATGAATGATCAGGATCAGATTATTTGTGGCACTTTACAACAATTGTAACACCTACAAAGCGGGTCATACCTGTAGTGTCACCAGGATAAGGTACCCAGCCTTATCCATCTACTACAGACCATTTAGGTTATCACTTAAACATAATCCACTCGTATGTCTTCACATACATGTTAAATTTACAATGATAATCTTGGATGTTAGTTTATTAATTGATGGTTAATACAACTAAAATATCACATATTTTATAGACATAGTGAATAAAATATCATATAATTTATTAATCACATAAAGAGTTTGTTCATACATGGTTTACAAACTATGGGATCCTACAAGATTTATGGCATTAACCCCAACATTACATCCATCTGGTGTAGCTCTAAATCAAAGTGAGCTACTAATACCATGATTACCCTAAAATAGTCTTTCAATGAAACCGGAGATAAAATCTTTTTGTAATCAATGTCTTCCTTTTGAGTAAAACTCTTTGCAACAAGACAAGCTTTATATCTTTCGATATTGTCATCTGAATCCCTTTTGGTTTTAAATATCCATTTACAACCTATGGGTTTCACTCCTGATGGCAATTCCATAAGTTCCCAAACATCATTGTCTTTCATGGATTTTATTTTCTCTTCCATAGCATTTATCCACTTTTGAGAGTTAGAACTTTGTAGAGTTTGTTGGAAGTTGATTGGATCATCTTCCATTACGCCCACATCATCCTAATGTTCTTGAAGAAACATAATATAATCATTTGGAAGTGTACTTCTTCTCTCTCGAGTAGATCTTCTTAGTGGCACTTAAGGTTATTGAGTTTGAACTTCAAATTCAATAATGAGGATTTCAATGTTATCTTGTTCTATAATTGGTTCAATAGTGAAATCAAGAATTGGAGCCTGAACATCAATTATAACCACATAAGGAAAAGAAACTAATTCCTCTTCAAAGACAACTTTCCTTATGTTATCTTCCCTCCTAAAATCAACATCCTCAAGAAATCTAGCATTTCCCATCTCAAACAATGATCTAGAAGTGAGATCATAAAACTTGAAACCCTGAGAGCACTCAGAATACCCAACAAAATAGCAGCTAATAATTCTTGAGTCCGATTTTCTTTCATTAGGCCTGTAAGGCCTAGCCTCAGTTGGACAACCCTAGATGTGAAGATGCCTAATACTAGGCTTTTTTCCTGTCCACAACTCATAAAGGATTTTAGCTACTGCTTTACTAGGTACGCTATTAAGGATATATGTTGCAGTCTTAGTACATCACCCCAAAGGGATTCTGGTAGAGAAGAATGACTAATCATAATTCTTACCATATCCTTGAGTGTTCTGTTTCGCCTTTCCGCTACACCATTCATGTTAGGTTTGCCCGGCATAGTTATTGCGAGACGATTCCACATCCTCTAGGTATTTGGCAAAGAACCCTGAACGTTGTTCACCTAATTTATCATATCTACCGTAGTATTCACCACCACTATCATATTTGACAACCTTAATTTTCTTTCCAAGTTGAAGTTCAACTTCAGCTTTGAAAGACTTGAAAACGTCCAAAGATTGAGATTTCTCATAAATTAAATATAGGTACCCATATCTTGAATAGTCGTCTATGAACATAATAAAATATTGTTGTCCATTCCAAGAAGGCATAGGGAATGGACCACAAATGTTTGTATGTATTAGTTTTAAGACGTCTGAGCATCTGTTAGTACCTAATTTTCTTATGTTTGTCTGTTTTCCATTAATACATTATACACAAACGTCGAAATTACTCAAAATCAAGGGAATCAAGAATTCCATCTAACACAAGTTTTTGAATTCTCTATTTAGAGATGTGACCTAAACGCTTGTGCCATAACATAGCGGAATTCTCATTTAATTTACGCTTCCACATGAATTAGATAACAGGATCTTGTTAAATGAAGCAAAAGAATCAAGCCTATATAAATTATCAATTAAAAAACCGGCACCAATAAGCTTGGAATCTTGAAAAAGACTAACTTTTTATTTCCAAAAGAACAAGAAAATCCAAAATTTTCCAAACTGGAAATAGAAACTAAATTTCGTCTAAATGTCGGTACAATAAAAGTCTCATTCATATCCAAATAACACTAATTTTTAAAAGTAATCTAAAATTCCCAATAGCTTCAACTAGAACTATTTTGTCATCACCCACTTAGATGAATCCTTCAGCATCACTTGGCGGTCGACTCCATAGGCAATCCTTCATCGATATACTTATGTGAGTAGTAGTACCAGAATCTACCCACCAAGTATTTGTAGGTATAGAAGCTAAATTAACTTCAGAACAAACCAAAATAAGAAGTTTACCCTATTTTATACGCCACTTAGCGTACTTGGGACAATCTTTCTTGAAGTGACCTTTCTTTTTGCAGAAAAAACAAGGATTTTCAGTAGCTTGTTTCTTGTTTTTATTCTGTTGAGATGTCCCTTCTGTAACATCCACAAATTTCCTTTTCTTCTTATCACGAGAGTCAATTGCCAAATGAGCACTTTCTGTCCTTTCTCTTTTGGTCGTATCTTCTTCTTGCACACATTGTGAGATAAGTTCATTAATACTCCATTTATCCTTATGAGTATTATAGCTTATCTTAAACTGATTGAATTGTGCAAGAAGAAAGATAAGTAGTAGCTGTACGAGTAAATTTTCATTTATCTCGATATCAAGTACCTTTAATTTACCTGCAAGATTGGACATTTCTATAATGTACTCCCTTATGTTTTCATTGCCCTTGTACCTCATAGAAGTTAAAGAAGTCAAAAGACCACTTGATTCTCCTTTTTTTATTTTTAGCAAAATATTTCTCAATTTGAGCAAGGAACTTATTGGCATTTTCACTTTTCGTTATAAAGCCCCAAAAAGACTCTGAAATGGAGTTCTTAATGATCATCAGACACATGAGATTTGACCATTCCCACTTCTCTATATTAGTCGTATTTAGTTGTTTCTTAGTATAAGTAGGTTTATCGGTCCTTAATACAAGGTCCAAATCCATACACCCGAGAAGTATCTCTAGGCTTTTCTTCCAAATCTTGAAATTCGATCCATTCAACTTAGGGATTGAACTCAAACTTCCAAATATTTGAGTAAGACCTGAAACAATAAACAATGAAATATATACTCACAATTAAAATATAAACAAAATAATTTCACATGTGTGGTGGGCCCCCTTAACAAGATACCTAGCACAATATTGATTTTCAACCTTTGGGCAAAAATACCAACTGTATATGATACTCTGAGTGTAGTAATCAAAGTACTGACAATAAACTTCAAAAAATAGCCTCTCTTTGGATCGACTATTTGTCACATGAGCAATCTTTACAATTTTCACATACTCATTACTACATGCATACTCACAATTTGGCCAAATAATTATCTTTTGTTGGGCCGATAATTATCTGCATAAATTCATGAATATGCACATCTTATATTTCATAATAAAATTAATCAAAGATAACATAGGCTACTTTGGAAACATATTATTTTGTCATCCAATCTAAAATATAAGACACAATAATATAACAATATTATTGTAAAAAAATAATGGAAAAAAAAATACCAAATAGTCTTGACCAAAATTTACCCAGTAATTGCATACACATGATACAATTAAGACAACATAAATATGTGAATATCACCAAATATCATTAACCAAATTTAAATTTAAATTCACAAACTTATCAATCAAGAACTAAGAACCCTTTCAAGAATTTCACCAAATTATTAATTAAGAAAACTTAGATATGGGGGCAAGAAATTGAATCAGCAATTAATCTAAATAGTTGACAAATTCAATATTATGAAACTATTTAAAAATAAATTCACTGAATTCAATCAATTTTTTTATAACCTTGAAATCCCACCAATTTCCAAAATTATCAATCACAATTGAGTTTAGAAACTCATATTCATCAATTAAATATTAACATAACTTTTCAGTTAAAAAAAAAAAAAAACAGCGACAATATTAACTTTTCCATTATCAATCAAATTTAAAACTAGATTCATAAGTCATCTGTTAAGAATTAAAGAATAAAAAAAAAACTGATAATTAAAATCAAGAACCGCTGGCAAAACTTTAATCGGTAATTGACTGATACCTTCGTCCGATGGCAACTCCAGTCAGTCATTGACCGAAAGTCTTGATAGATGAAACTTGCAGTGGCAAGAGATGCAACTTCTTCAACCGGTCTTTAACCTTTTCCAGTGGATTTCATCACATTGGTAAACTTTTGTCAAGAATGTTCAATTGAACATCCTCAATTTTGACAATAATAGAACTAAGTTTTTTTTTTCTTTTTTAATTTTAGTAAACCACCATTCAATCAAAATAATCAACCCAAAAAAAAAATCCACTTTAATCCACCACAAGTACATAATTCATAATCGGTGATGGGTATGCCAAATACCACCGACAAGAACACGGATTGCAAGATCACAAAATTCATACTCTGGTACCACTTGTCGATGAGATTTACAACGTTGTTATAGTAAGTCGGCCATTTTTTTTTTAATTCTTTAAATTCTTTACAGAAACCAAAATTTAATCAACAATATCAATGGAAAACACATAAAACCAACAATGCAACATAAAATTCATACTCTGATACCACTTATTAGCATAATTACTTTAGATCTATATTGAATAGATAAACCCTAGGATCATTCATGCTAAATTGTCAAGAATAACATACCGAATTCCATTGCAAAATTTGTAAAATTGATGGCAATTATAAGGCGACTATCGTCTTCCTCAACCAAAACTCCGAATGCCCTAGTAAGATCTCTCTAGATGGGATTCAAGAAAGACTTGAGTGCGTATTGTTTTGGTATATTGGGGACCATAGCCCTAAGCTCTCTTTATATACTAGTTCAATTATGGTTCCCATTAAACCTTAATTAACTAGAAATGAGCTTCTATCCATTAAATCTATACTCAATTAGGAATCTAGAGCTCTACCTAATTAGATCACATAATATAGTCTAATCTAATAATCCAATGTGATAAATTATTAACCTACATACATAGCTCATACTTTAATTAAACATATTATTATTTAAATATGTATAACAAACAAAGCTCCAACATGGATTTGCAAATTCTAGTTTCAATTCCTTGGATGAATCGGTAAATGCTCTGTTGAAACAGGTATCATCTAAGCATTTTCCCTTTTCCGTACAGTTAATTCAGTTATTCTCCTAGTCCATATTCTGATTACATAATCAATACTGCCCTCTGATTTGAGATGTATAGCCCTCCATGCAGCTGGTAAACCCCAATAGTTAAAAGTATTTAGATGTAAGACCGAGGGGTGAATAGCATAGCGTTTGGCGCGATATAACGTAACTAGTTAGATTGTATGGATGAGTATATGGTTAGTGAGTCTATAGCTGATCGATTACAGGGAGCTCTCGAATGATCTCCCAACAAGTTGCATCTCATTTTTGTTGCTTATTGAGGGGTTTTTGTATATGTGATGCAGGATCAAGATCAATCTATTCAAATAAAGGACGAATTTGGATTCGACGCTCAATCTCTCGGGTCGTCGTGTATATGAAAACACATGTTGCTGCTCATTCGTAGATTGCAAAAGGGAAATGATTTTATAACCGACTCCCAACACTGTATCTTCATCTTTCTTTGATGAAGTTCTCCTATCATTGGCTGCTTCTCTTTCTGCAACAAGAAGTTTTTCTTGCCTGGTTGGTTTGTTGCTAGACTATTCACAGGATAACTCATTTCTGTTCTTCTATATGTGAAATCCTCTTCCAGTTCCATTTGGATTAATAAAGAGGTTAGATTGATAATTCCCCTCGACTCGATTATCTTGCGCCCCTCGATCATTTGTTGACTTGGTGAATGTTGTACAGTTATGCAGATGGATAGTTGGAATTCATGTAGTTTTATTTCACTGAACCTTGATGAAAATGCAAATTTTAGGTAGTTTTGTTCTTAATGCAAATTGTTCAAATTGAAAAATGGAACAAGGTTGAGAAAACTCTAAGAATTATCATGTTTTTATGAGAACAAGTTAATCTTGAAGTCTCGTGAAAATGAAATTACTTAAATCGGACAAATTTCACCATTGGAACAAATTCAATCTAACTCATAAACACTCTAATTCATTAGAAGAAACCTCAAGGATTATATATATATAGAGAGAGAGAGAGAGAGAGCTGTTACCATGTAGCTTTTCATAGTTGGAAAATGCCGAATATCCATTTTTCTTTAAAGCAGACAGCAAGCAAAAATTCCCAGTATGCAGAAGTGATAACATCATATTTTACTAACATCACTTACCAGGGAATCAACCTGGTGCCAAAACTGAGACAACATTTTCCAATATGAGAATGAGAATAATACGGTCTATTCGAACTCATCGACAGCTCAGAAATGCCTAGCCAACAAGTCACATAGCTACGGTCCAAGAGGAGATAATCGTATATATATATTAGCAAATGCAGAAGAGTGGGATCTATAACATTGTCATGTATGAATTATGATGTAGAATTGACATGTTTCCAGGAAAAGTACAACACAATCAATGGAGGAAAAGAGAGAACAATATGCCTTGACAGATTGATGAACCAAGCACTTTGCTTGCCAGTTTCTACTGATCTCATGGATTGAAGGACCCGACGACTAGTTGAACTAAGAGTTGGCCTTTGAAATTATAGACTTATTCCCCTTCCCAACCCATTTGGCGGGCTCGTCGCTCCCACAATGATGTAAGCTTCCTCTCCTTGATCATCAATGCCTCGGCACGTTCTCGTGCCTCTTCACAAGTTTCAGTTGCAGCAATGCACTTTTCAGCCTCCCTCTGATACTGAGAAGCTGCCCTTTTTGCCTCGAATAAAGTGATGTTCATATGGCGAGTGTGTTCGCCAGAAACTGCTTCTTGAAGCTTCAATTCCTCTGTCAAAAGGTCCACAAATTGTTTTTCCATCTCCTGCTTGAGATCTGGGTCATTACTGCCACAGTCTGTATTGTAAAAATAAGTTAGCATGTGCATAAAAAAAAAGTCAGAGAATAAATAAGCAGATGTTACAATAGATTTGAATAACTAGCTGAAATCGAGTTTGCTAAGAACACAAATATCAAAATAAATTTCAAGCTTGAACAAGATAATTCCAAGAATTCCAGTATGTAGCTAAAAGCCTATGTGATATTTTCTCCTTGAAAAGTTCCCAACTCAAAAAGTGAAGAAAAGCTTATTCTTCTTTTTTTAAAAAAAAAAAAAACCTGAGTATATGGGCCCACTTATATGTACCTCGACTAATCCCATAAGACAACCCACCTGACCTACAAACATGTAAAAAAAAATAAAAAAAATCGTAGGGTATTAAATTTTAGATAAGTAGTCACCCTAGCTTGAACCACCCCTTTCATATTATAAAGGTAGAAGTCGAGGAAAGGGAGTTGAGACTTCTCTAGACTCAACAAAATACTAGAAGAGGGATATTTGGATGTATGATAATTGATGCTCACAGCAACAAGTAGTGTGCACACATTCTTAGCAAGATTGATTCCTGCAATTCTAAACCGGCATATATCGAAGAACATCAAGAACTAGAAGAAAATCGTTGGCAGAATCCCTTTAATAAAGTGCATAAGGCAGAATTTTCTTCATAAGTTCAGATTCATCATAGAATAAAGCAGAACAACAAGAAAACGTTGGATCTAAAACAAATAAATTTAACCTCAATGGTATCATGTCATGGAAATGGATGATGGAAGAAAAATGGAATAAAAGCTGCATATATATTTCTCCATAAAAACAGAAAGCACATAAGTATAGTTCAGTAAACCATAACAAGCATTCCATTACTAGTAAAACAAGTAACAAATCATGATTTTCACATAATGAGGATAGCAAAGTTCATTGCCAAGTTGATTTGGAGGGATGAATTCTAACCTGTGATGGAGAGATTGGCCAGACCTATAAAAGAGTAATCAAGAAAAAAGAGAAGACGTATTAATGAGGAAGCAATAAAGAATCTACTAAGAACACAAATCAAGTCTACAATTACATGGAATCAAATACAGTCCTAAGAGAGGAAAACATAAATTTAATAAAAGAATCTGCATTTGGAAAATAAGGTTTGAGCAATTTATAAGCAAGTCTATATATTAATTTTACATTAACGGTATCAACCCTTGCCCCAATCTTAACACAGAAACTTCACAACGGCACATGCGCTAACACCAATTCGAAGAAACACCAAGGATATTAGCTTTCCCCTGGAGGCTTCGACCCAAGACCCTTAGGGAACTTACCCCATGAAGCCTTTGCTACCAGGACGCAATTTATATTAAAAATAGTTTTTTCTTTTTCCAAAAAAGAAGAATTAGGTTCAGAATAATATTCATTTTAGATGCAATTTCACACGCCCATTGCTAATTTAACAATTGTGGGGCAGGAATAGACAGTAAGCGTGATATATAGAGTTATATAGAATTCTTTTTCTATAAGAAAGAATTCTATGGTTGAGCTTCCATAAACTTCTTTCCCTAGCTAGCAAATTGATACTTCAAGAAGTTAATTATGATAGCAAAATAAAATGAGGACCAAATAAATCCTAAAATCAATGTTTTTAGAAACACAAAGAAAGAACCATTGAAGGTCATGGTGGTATTACCATTTCATTTAATGAGTACAAGTTTTAGCTAATCTATAATTGAAGCCCAACTGAATTTTCTTTGACAACTATCAAGTACAGACAAGGAATTCACAATTGAGAAAATTTACTAAACAGCACAGCGAGCAACATCCAGGGAAACAGAAGCATGAACTCAAAGTGAATTCTAAGAAAGAAGTCCAAGTTCATAATTTCAGATCGACTGCCACTTAAGGTATACTCTAGTTAAGAACCAACAAAAAAAATCAATTCAAGAAGTACAGCATCCAAAAAGAGTAGTAAAATTCTAGCTATCGACGAGTGTTGTTACTCCAAAAGGCACCGGTGAACAAAAACACAAATTCTTGAAAAGTTTCCCAACGAAAGACCCATAATCTAACCTGAGATAGGGCTTAATCTAGCTCCATTAAGCCCAACCAGAAGGTAACCAAAGGACTACAAATCCAAATCTAATATGGGTCAACTTTTCAATAGCCCTTAACAGCAACACATAAGCAAAGAAAGAAACAGCTAAGAATCAAAATCATCAATGGGAACAGATCAAACAACCAAATTCTTCAAATGGGTATCTGTTGATTTCACTAAATTTCACAACTAAGTAAAGAAAAACAGAAATGCAAAGCAACCCAGGAGAGGTTAACGAGTATTACCGGGGGAAATCTTCAAAAGGGATAATGGGGGTGGACAATCGCAGATGCAAGGAGGACAGGAGGCTTTGGAATCGCCCAATTGCAAAGCCTTCTTGAATCTCCAATACAAGGCCGGTCCACAAACAGCCAAAGCAGAAACTACAGCAAAAATCACGAGACAACACCTTAGGCAAGCCCCAGATCGGCGTGACATTTCTCACCCTGATATTCCTTTTGATTCTTGTTTTTTCTTTTTCGTCGTAATTTTCCTCTCCCTCTTTCCGCGTTACTGAGAAAGTGAGGAACTGAGATCTAATTGCAGCAGTGAAAGTAGGAAAGAAACCAATGAAATGAAAGGAAAAAAAAACGAAATAAAAACTTTAGCTAAGAAGATTTCTTCTGGAGGAGTCGGTGCATTGAAAATTTTAATAGGTTGTAATGTAATGTAATAAAACTACATAAAATCTAAAAAGTTTCCATTTTTTTCCTCTACATTCAGTTGAATACATTATAAACTTACTCTATGGCTGCGAGAAAGAGTTAAAAATTAAACTAAGCCAACCCCACCACTTATGTGTTGTATCACTCTTAAAAAAAAAAAAAAAGTGTTGTTTTTCAAAAAAAAAAAAAAAAAAAGTATCAAATTAAAATGACAATTTGACCTAATTCAATAAATAAGGTACCAATTACCATTTTAAAAGTTTGTAGTTGAGTGAGGGCTTGTGTTACTTCGTCTACATTCTCTGTGATGATTAATGGTTCTCTTGAGGGATTTTTTCTTGATAGGAAGGGGTTGAGGCAGGGGAATCCGTTGTCTCCTTTTTTGTTTGTGGTGGTGATGAAGGTCTTGTCCAGGTTGTTGAATAAACCTCCTATGTGGTTTAGGTTTTAATGATCGGTGTGAGCGTGTGGGTCTGACTCATTTGGTTTTTGTAGACGATTTGATGATTTTCTATGCAACTGAGAGAGATTCTTTGGAGTTTATAAGGCAGGTCCTGACAGATTTTGTAGGGCTGTCTAGGTTAGTTGCAAATATTGGGAAGAGTTCTATGTTTGTTGCGGGTGTGGAGTCTGGTGAGGCGAAGGAACTAGCTGCATTTATGGGATTCTCTCTTGGTTCACTGCATGTTAGGTATCTGGGGTTACCTTTATTGGTTGGTCAGTTGAGGGCTATGGATTGTGCACCTTTGATACAGAGGATTACAGCTCGTATTAGAAGCTGGGCGGCGCGGTCCCTCTCTTTTGCTGGGAGGTTGTAGCTTGTTAGGTCTGTTTTACAATCCTTTCAGGCTTTTTGGTGTAGCATTTTCGTGTTACCTGCGTGTGTAACTCATGAGGTTGATCGTCTGTTATGTCGTTATTTATGGATGGGCAGTGCGGTGAGTCGGGGTGGTGCACAGGTGGCGTGGGATGAGGTGTGCTTGCCATTAGGAGAAGGGAGGTTGGGTGTGAAACATGTGGCTTCATGGAACCAGGCTGCTATTATGAAGCTGCTCTGGCTTCTCTTAATTAAATCGGGATCATTATGGGTGGCATGGGTAGAGACGTATGTTTTGTGTGGGTTGTCTTTGTGGGCTATTCGGAGTGAGGTTGGGAGGTCTTGGTGCTTAAGGGCTATCTTGCATTGTAGATATAGATTCAAGCATTTGGTTCGTTTGATGGCCGGCGATGGACGATCTTGTTTTGTTTGGTAGGATCCTTGGCTGCCGGGGGTGCGATTTTGGATTCATATGGGTCTATGGTTGTTTTTGATGCAGGGAATAGTTTGAAGGCGCGGTTGTCGAAGTTCAGGGATGGTGAGGAAGGTTGGAGGTGGCCTATAGAGTCTTAGGAGTTGCTTGAGATCTGGGGTCTTATTTAAGCAGTGGGGCCTAGGGTGAGGGGGGAGGATTATTGAGTTTGGGTGTCGAGTGCTAGTGGTCAGTTTTCTTTTAATAATGCGTAGGAAAGTTTGCGTCCTCGTCGTCCTAGGGTGTCTTGAGTTGGTATTTTGTGGGTGAAGGGTGGTATTTCGCGTCATTCCTTCTGTGTGTGGTTAGCTGTGAGGGACAAGTTGGGTACGCGAGATTGGTTGAGAAGTTGAGGTATGTTATCAAAGGAGGGTGTCTTCTGTGTGAGGGAGGTGTGGAATCGCAGGATCATTTATTTTTTGAGTGTGGGTTTGGGAAAGAGGTGTGGTATGGTGTGTTCTGTCAGTTAGACTTGTCGCATCAGGTTACCGGTTGAGATGTCTAGTTGAGGTGGTTGTGCCGAGTGGGGTCGGATAAGGGAGTGTGTAGTAAGTCGTTTCGTGTATTCTGGTGTGCTTCCATCTACTACATCTAGCAGGAGAATAATTGGCGGCTGCATGGAGGTTGACCGAGGTCGGTGTCTGCTCTGTTTCACCTTATGGTCTCTACAGTTCGTGCTCGAGCTGCTTCTTGGCGGATTGACCATCTTAGTCTTATCTAGTGTGTTTATGGATGTTTTTCTTCTTTTTGAACTTGCCTTTGCTCTTTGTTTTGTTGTTGTCCATAGCTATAGGGTTTTGGTTTCTTTTCTCCGGCTTTCTCCCTGGTGGTTTGGGGGTTTTTGTGTTTATGTTTTGGTTATGTTCTGGTCTTATCTTGTTAGCTTTGTTTTGTTATTGTTGTCCTGTCTTTGCTTGTGCTTTGTTGCTTTGATGCCTTGATCTCGGGCTATGGGATCCCCCTTGTTGTTGTATAATAATATCATCTATTCTAAAAAAAAAGTTGGTAGTTCAATAAATAAGGTATCAATTACCCTTTCAAAAATCGATAATTCAATCTTCCATACATATTTGACATTATATTTTCCTAATTTTAAATTTTGATTAATAAAAAATCAACTTTTGTTGTGAATTTGAGGAACACAACAAGAATAGGATATCAATAAAATATAATATTAAAATAAATATGACATAATAATAAAAGAAATAAATAATCAAATAAATTAACAAAATATAAAATAAGAAATTTCTCTAAATTCTCAACTTTCTCTAATTTGCATGAACTTTGTCCAATGTGTGTCTTTCAAAACCCACAAAATACCACTATTTATAGGCATCTTGGCAAGTAAGAGATGGATTACATGGATACCAATAGTGTGTGATGTTGAGACACATGGACAACACTTTGGGAGATGAGGGCATGACACATGGTCAATGGACACTAAGCATGAGCATCTAATGGACATCTATTATCATAATATTTGTAATACTCCCTCTTAGATGCCCATTATATATATGAAATGTGCCTCGTTAAAACCTTACTAGGAAAAAAAGCAATGGCAAAAAAAATCTTAGTGAAGGGAAAAAAGTACATATTTCATATAATTTACACTTCTAAAAAATATATTTAATCCCCCTCATAGAAACATCATTTAAGATCTTAGAGTCGTCACATTCCAATGTTGTGCACCAATTTTTCAAAGGTTGTGGTGAGTAATGTCTTTGTAAATAAGTCTGCAAGGTTATCTCTCGAACAAATTTGTTGTATAGTGATGTTGTCGATTTCTTCAAGATCATGAGTGTATAAAAGCTTTTGTGAAATATGTTTGTTATATCTCCTTTAATATATCCTTCTTTGATTTGGGATATGCATGTTGTGTTGTCTTCGTATAATATCGTTGGAAGATTTTTACTCGAAGACAAACCACATGTTCCATGAATGTGTTGAGTCATTGATACTAGCTATACACATTCTCGACTAGCCTCATGAATTACAAGAATTTCAGCATAATTTGAGGAAGTAGTCGTTATGGTCTGTTTCACTAACCGCCACGATACAGAAGTTCCTCCATATGTGAACAGATAACATATTTGAGATCTTGCTTTGTATGAATCAAATAAATATCTAGAATCTGTATAATCAACTAGATCAAAATTTGAATAATTTGAATAAAAAAAACTCATGTGAATCGTTCCTCGAAGATAATGAAGTATATGCTTGATTTCGTAACAATGTCTTTTTATTGGAGAAAAACTATATCTTGCTAATAAATTTACTGAAAATGCAATATCTGGTCTTGTATTATTAGCAAGATACATAAGTGCACCAATTACACTAAGATATGGTACTTTAGGACTAAGAAATTCTTCATTATCATTTCGAGGTCGAAATATATATTTTTAAGATCTAGTGAACGAACTTCCAATGGTATGTGCAATGGATGTGCTTTGTTCATATAAAATCTTTGCAAAACTTTTCCTGTAAAAGTTGACTAATGAACAAATATCTCATTTGCTAAATACTCAATTTGCAAGCCAAGGAAATATTTTGTATTCCCAAGATCTTTCATCTCAAATTCTTTCTTAAGATATTCTATTGTCTTTGAAAACTCTTCAAAAGTTCCAATTATATTTAAGTCATCAACATATACAATTATAATAGTAAATCCTAACTGTGATTTCTTTATAAAAACACATGGACAGGTTGGATTGTTTTGATATCTTTCTTTCAACAAATATCAACTCAGGCAATTGTACCACATTCGTTCTGATTGTTTCAATTCATATAGTGTCTATGTAACTTTATTGAATACAATTCCCAGGAATTTGATTTATATGTTACAAGTACCTTAAATCCTTATGGGATTCTCATATAAATATCATTATCAAGAGATCCATGTAAATATGTTTTGACTATATCCATAAGATGCATATCTATACTTTCATACACGACCAGACCAATTAAATATCTTAGTATAATTGCATCCATCACTGGAGAATACGTCTCCTCATAATCAATACCAGGTCTTTGTGAAAAACCTTGTACAACTAGTCTTGCTTTATATTTTATGACCTCATTATTTCCATTTTTTTCCTCACGAATACTCATTTGTATCCTACAGGTTTGACACTATCTGGTGTTCGGACTACTGGTCCAAAAACCAGATGTTTTGAAAGTGAATTCAATTATGTCTCAATTGTTTCTTTCCATTGAAGTTGA
Source organism: Benincasa hispida (assembly GCF_009727055.1). Lineage (NCBI taxonomy): Eukaryota > Viridiplantae > Streptophyta > Magnoliopsida > Cucurbitales > Cucurbitaceae > Benincasa > Benincasa hispida. The sequence goes on from NC_052354.1 coordinate 52,357,050, forward strand.
TCTTTTCTAATCGACATTCTTCAACAAATTTTGGATCAGGATCCTCATTTTCAAATATAACATCAAGAGCAACATTATACGTAAAAATGTTGTCAATAACTACATGAGTTTGATTCCATCTTTTTTCTTGCCATGACATCGTTTATTGAATCGCATTATTATCCTTATGTATTCCAAATTCCTCATTAGTCATGTTATGAATTTCTTCATGGGTTTTATATCCTCAACCAAGTCTTCTTGACTATTAATTATTCTTCTTTTTCGTTTATCTTTGGATCCTGATCTACCACGTTTCTAACATGTTCCAGACTCATTAGTGACAACTTACTGGTATATGTGACTTAGTTACTTTCTTTGCATCTATAAATGCATCTGGTAACTAGTTTGCTATATTTTTCAAATAAATTATCTTCTGAACTTCAAGTTCACATTCGTCTGTATGGGGATCTAAATGAGACAATAACGATACATTCTATGTAATTTCTTTTTCCAACTTCTTAATTTCTCTCCCTAATGTTGGAAAATTTGTCTCACTAAAATGACAATCAACAAATCATGAGTAAATACATCACCCGTTAGGGGTTCAAGATATTTGATAATTGATGGAGAATGATATCCAATATATATTCCTAACCTCCTTTGAGGACCCATCTTAGTACGTTGTGGTGGAGTAATTGGAACATATACTGCACATCCAAAAATTCTCAGATGGAAAATATTTGGCTCATGGCCATAAGCTAATTGTAATGGCAAGTACTTATGTAAGATACTGGTCTAATGCGTACAAGTGATGTTGCATGCAAAATACCATATTCTCATAGAGATGTAGGAAGCTTAACTCTCATAAGCAATGGTCTAGCAATTAACTGCAAATATTTTATGAATGATTCTGCTAAATCATTTTGTGTATGAACATGAGCTATAGGATGTTCAACACTTATCCTAATTGACATACAATAATTACCAAAAGCTTGGGATGTAAATTCACTATCAAGATGAATGGTCTTAATTGTATAATAAAAAATTATGCTCTTAACTTAATTATTTGAGCAAGTAATCTTGCAAATGCAAGATTTCGACTTGATAATAAGCAAACATGTGACCATATGTTGGATACGTCTATTAATACCATAAAATTTTTAAATGGTCCACTTGGTAGGTTAATAGGTCCACATATATCACTATGAATTCGTTCTAAAAATGCAGGTGATTCAATCCTCACTTTGACTAATAATGGTTTAATGATTAATTTGCCTTGAGAGCAAGTATCACATGATATTTCATTAGATTGACGAATCTTCTAGCTCTTCAATGAATGTTCATTTGAACTCTCAATCATTCTTCTCATCATTATAGACCCTAAGTGACCTAATTTGTCATGCCAAATTGTAAATATGTCTGGATTTATGAACTTCAGGTTCATTGTTGCATATGTTTCAATTACTCGTATATGAGTAAAATATAATTCAGAAGATAAAGTAGACAACTTTTCTAGTATACGTTTTTCATATGAGACAGTAGATATGATATAAAGGTACTCCATATTATTCTTTCTATCGGTCTTAATATGATAAGCATTACAATGTATATCTTTAAAACTAAGTAGATTTCTCTTTCATTGACTAAAGAATAATGCACTGTCAACTGTAAATTTTGTTCCTCTAGGCAAAATAATATTTGTTTTTCCAAACCCTTCAATTAGGTTTGCAGAACCTGATATTGTATTGACTTTTGCTTCTAACATTGTCAATTTGGAAAAATATTTTCTACTTGTAAGTATTGTATGTATAGTTACACTGTCTGCCAGACATAGATCTTCTTTACTCATTGTTGAGTCACATAATATATAAAAATATCTAGGTTTCTTCATTAAAAGAAAATAATTTGGCAAAGGTTAACATCTATTAAGAGAGAAAAAATATGGAGATGAATAAGAAAAATAACATTAAGTCTACATATTTTCAAAGTCAAAAGAAATACTTGATATTGAAGGAACCGTAAAGTTTCGTAGCGGAAGCGAGATCGTTCCCAATTTTCAATATCTCACAGAAACATAAAATTATAGAGAACATTATGCATTATCACATAAAATTGCAGCACACATAAGAAGAGAGAATAAGGTTAAGGTTTCAAGAAGACTTACCCTTGATAAGAACCGTTCTTCAAGAATTTCCTTTTCTTCGGTCCAAACTAAACACAAACCAAGACACACGTATAGAAACAAATCTCAAAGATGACACTACCAAAAGATAGCCTCATATATTCTCTATAGGGGTTGAGAATTAGCAGGAGGTATGGGCACTTTTGTATTTTGGTAAAAGGGAGAGAGATTTGAGAGAGGAGTTTCTCAGGGATGATCTACTGTAAAAAATACAGGAAAAAAAAACCCTTTTTCTATATTCTCTATAACTTATCTTGAAGAAGATGATGATCTCCCGTTGAAACCATCCACATTAAGATCAAGAGAGAATTAAGGGGAGGAAAAATTAAAATTAAATTAAATTTTGATTTTGATTTAAATAAAAATATTGTATATATATAATAACTAATTTATATATATTTAACCTATAATTTTTATATTGTATCAAATATAATATAACCTATAGGTTTTTATTCTCTCATCAATGCATGATATTTAATATAAATCACATTTATATTAAATTTAGTTATATGAATCTCATCCATTTAATTAATATTTGAATCATATTCCAATTTAATTCCTCTCTAAATAAACTTTATAATATAATGTATCAAATACATTATATTAATTATATCATATATAATTAATTTAAATAGATTATATCACATATAATTAATTTAAATAAATTATATCACATATAATTAATTTCCTCAATTAATTTGAATAATTCAAATTAATCCAAAATTAATTCTCAATCATCCCTATTGAGCTATAAAGCGGATCTTACCTATAGATTTAAGTTCCAATGGTACTTGATAATTAATTAAACTCCTTTAATTAAATTATTCAACATCCATTAACTGCCTGTCACTCCACTAAAGACTGACAGGTACACTCTTCGCACTACAGATATATTTCTGTGTCTATTGGATATAACCAGTCAACAATGCGATGACTCTTCACAAATTGCTCGTAAGTACAGTTGAGTCAAAATTACCGTTTTACCCCTGTAGTTATATTTAACTCCTTAAGTATCACTGACCCCTCTAATGAACAATAAGTCATAGTCCAACTATGATCAAACCCCTCTCAGGCCAAGAGAGGGTGTGGTGCCACATTGTTTAAGCCATAGAATCATCCCTTAAATGAGTAATTTATCTACTTACCCCGACATTAGGGAAGGAGTCAATTCTGTCTTGTGTAGTTGTGTTCCTAGCTCCCAATCAGATGAATCCCCAAAATGGTAGGCTTATTGAGTCGGCGATCTGGCCACTCTCACCCATACAATTCAAAGTATCGCCTTTATAGGCAGGAATTCACAACTCACTCAAGATTCAGGTCATGTCACCTATGGTCATCCTGGTGAAATGTGATTCTCTATTATTAACGGTGTTATATAATGAGACTAGTCATTTTGTGATCTAGTCTTATACAAACCCTTTGTATAGAGCACCCCGCTCATATGTCTTTACATAAATGATCAGGATCAGATCATTTGTAGCACTTTACAATAATTGTAACATCTACGAAACGGGTCGTATTCGTAGTGTCACAAGGATAAAATACCCAGTCTTATCCATCTACTACAAACCATTTAAGTTATCACTAAAACATGATCCACTTGTATGTCTCTACATATATGTTTAAGGTACAGAAGATAACCTCAAATGTTAGGTTATTGGTATTATGGGTTAATTCTACTAAACGTCAAATAAGATATCTCATATTTTATTAAATAAATAAATCATTTATACATTACAATTACAAATTATAGAACCCACGAGATTTAGGACATCGACCTCAACAATCTCCCACTTGTCCTAAAGCTAGTGGGGTGTACATTGTAAAAGTTACACTAATATAAGAGACAACAGTAAACTAGGGCATAATACACGCCCAATACAATATCTTCCACTTGCCCTAGACTATATTTGGCTTGTTTCATAGACCCACACTCTGTAGGTGACCCTCAAACACCTTAGTCGTGAGGGCCATTGTAAATGGATCATCAACGTTGTGCTCCGAAGCTATCTGCGTGACGATCACGTCCCCTCAATGCACAATCTCTCGGATGAGATGATACTTCCGCTCTATGTGCTTCCCGTGCTTGTGACTCCTAGGCTCTTGGGAATTAGCCATAGCACCACTATTATCACAATAAAGGGTGATAGACTTAGACATTTCTAGAACCACTTCTAGATCAGTAAAGAATTTCATGAGCCACACAGCTTCCTTAGTAGTTTCACAAGCCACTATGTATTCAGCCTCCATAGTGAAATCAACAATTCGCCCCTGCTTGGTACTCTTCCAGACTATTGTCCATCCATTAAGAGTGGACACTAATCTTGATATGGATTTCCTAGAATCCTTATCAGTCTGGAAATCAGAGTTTGTGTATCCTATAAGGATAAAATCCTTAGAACCATATACGAGCTTGTAATCCCTCATTCTCTATAGATACTTGAAGATGTGCTTAACGGCGGTCTAATGATCAAATCCTAGATTAGATTGATATTTACTGACTATCCTCACTACATAGCAGATGTTAGGTCTAGTACATAACATCGCCTACATCAGGCTACCAACAGCCAATGCATAGAAGATCCATCTCATTTCCTCAACTTCTAGAGGTATCTTAGGACACTATTCCTTAGACAATATAACTCCATGCCTAAAAGAGAGTAAACCCCTCTTTAAGTTCTGCATCGAAAACTTGACAAGCATCTTGTTAATATACGATGCCTGGGACAATGCAGCATTTTGTTCTTTCAATCTCTAAAGATCTGAATGCCCAGAACAAACTGCGCCTTTCCTAAATCTTTCATTTGGAATTAGGTCGCTAATCAATTTTTTTATTTTAGTCAGCATACCTACATCATTCCTAATGAGTAGGATATCGTCTACATACAGTACTAGAAAAACTACTAAACTATTGATGATTCTCTTATATACACTAGGCTCGTCAACATTTTGATCAAAGCCATAAGATTTGGTCACAGTATCAAATCTTATATTCCAAGATCAAGAAGCTTGCTTCAATCTATAAATGGACTGATTAAGCTTGTAAACCTTTTGCTTCAATCTATTTGTCAACATTTTGATCAAATCCTCGAGTTGTTCCATATAAATGTTCTCCTCAAGATTGCCATTCATAAAAGCACTCTTAATGTCCATTTGCCAAATCTCATAGTCATAATATGAGGCAATGGACAGGAGTATCCGAATAGATTTCAACAAGGCTACATGTGAGAAAGTCTCTTCATAGTTGACTCTCTTAACTTGGGTATAACCCTTTGTCACAAGTTTATCTTTGAAGGTTTACACCTTCCCATCAACACCCCGTTTTCTCTTGTAGGTCCACTTTCAACCTATAGGTTTAACCCCATCAGGTCGATCTACAAGATTTCAAACAAAATTGAAGTACATAGACTCTATTTCGAGATCCATAGCTTTGATATACTCATCTTTGTCAACATCCGTCATTGCCTTCTTGTAAGATAATAGATCCTCAACATCTCTGTCAACTACAATAGCTAGGATTTCTGTTAAATCCATATGACAAACAGGCAGGTTCACAACTCTCTCACTGCATCGAGGCTCCCTCAACACTTGAGGTGGATTTGACCTACTAGATGATCCAACTTCAACAACTCTTGTTGAGGTGTTAGCGGGAACCGGTCCCAATTTTTAATTTTACACAAAACAGAAATTTACAGAACCAAAAAATGCATTATTTCAATTAATTTACAGCATGCTGGGAGAAAGGAAAAGTAATTAAGGTTTAGAAATCACTTAACCTTGAAGAACGCACAACATTCATGAAATCCCCTCTCCAATAATGATCAACCATGAACAATGAAATTCACAAACAATAAAACCAAGGGGCACCACCACAAGAATTACCTCTGTATTCTCTGTAGGATCTGAGAATTACAGGAGGTATAGGCTCTGTGATTTTGGAATAGAGAGATAGATGGAAAGGAGAAGAGAGAGTGTCTAGGATTTTCTTGAGATCTCAAAAACAGAGACTACCTCTATCACAAGTCTTCTGTGAAGAAGATTATCACCAGTCCAACTACCTCAATCATTATGTGGGATTAAGAGAGAATTAAGGGGAATGAAGTTATTTCCCTTCAATTAATTTTAAAATTAAAATTAAAACTAAAATTAAAATTAAAACTAAAATTAATTAATTTTAACTTAAATAAATATTATATATATATATATATATAACGATATGTTATATCATATATAACACATAACATGTAGTTTAATATTGTATCAAATACAATATATTCTATAGTTTTAATTCTCTCATTAATGCATGGTATTTAATATAAATTTCATTTATACTAAATTTAATTATATGAATTCAATGCACATAATTAATATTTGAATAATATTGTATCAAGTACAACAAATGAATTGGGCCTTGAACTACTCGAATCGGATCGCCCAACACTTGAACCAAACCCGAATTGCTCAAACCAACTGAATTGGATGAACCAAAAGCTAGAAAAGCAATGAACCGTGCATGAACCAAAAAAAGAATTTGTCTCACAGCATTGTAACGTTGTGACCTAGCATTGTAATGCTACAGAAATTTTCGTCTGCCCACTCTTTGTAGCTTTGCAACGCTACTATACAGTAGCCACTGTATAGTTACGATCTCCTTCGAATTTCCTCCGTTTTTAGCCTTATTTTTCCCAGAATTTCACCTGAAAATCACAAACAACTCAAAGACTTTAAATTATGGACTCTAACGCATAATTTATGCACAAAACACGAACGCTTACAAAGAAATTTTTAGAAGTAAAGCGATAAATCTAAAGGTCCTATCTCGAAAACATCCAATAATCGTAAACATTCAGCAACACTTTCATCATATGAATAGAATTTTTACAAAATGCAAAATCCCACCAATTCTATGAAATTAATTATGGAAAAGTAAAATTTGGGACCAAAAACCACGCTCTGATACCAAACGAAGAAACCTGTAAAAGTCTTGAGTGGAAACGTGAAGATCACCCCAATTTTGTTTTCCCACGATACTAATTTACAATAACCAGAATATGCATAAATTAAATTTACAACATACTAATAAAAATTAAAGAAAAAGAAAAATTAGGGCTTGAGAAACCCTTGCCTTTGAAGAACGAATTTCTTCACATATTTTCTTTCCTCCAAAACTGGTCACGTAGTGCCACGAACACGAAACTTTAATGGCCACAAACACGAAAAGAACCTCCTGTATTCTCTATTGGGATAAGAATCACTACAAAATTTGTGGGCTCTTAGATATTTGGAAGAGAGGGAGAGATTGAGAGGAGAAGAATTTACTGGGAAGTCTATTTCTCAGAGAGTACACCTTTTATTTTCAGAGCTCTATTTTTCTTCCAAAAAATGGTGAAGAAGTAGATCTCACAACCACCACACTCACACACGTAGGGAGTTGAGATAGATTAAAGGAGGGAAGTTATTTCCCTCCCTGAATTTCAAAAAATTAAAATTAATAATTAATTAATTAATAAATTTTAATACATATATATATATATGTTATAACATATATAAAATATAATCTATGGTTTAATATTGTATCACATACAATATAACCTATAGTTTTAATTCTCTCATCGATGGTATTTAATATAAATCTCATTTATATTAAATTCAATAATATGAATCTAATTCACATAATTAATATTTGAATCATATTCAAATATTTATTTCCTCTCAAATAAACTTTATATTATAATGTATCAAATATATTATATTAATTATATCATATATAATTAAATTAAATTAATTATATCACATATAACTAATTCCCTCAATTAGTTTGAACAATTTAAATTAATCCTAAATTGATTCTTATTAAATCTCTATTAAGCTATAGAGAGGATCTCATGGACCTGTAGCTTGAAGCTCATTTGATACTTGAATAATTAATTAAACTCCTTTAATTAAATTATTCAACATCCATTAGTTGTCGGGCACTCCACCAAAGACCGACAACTACACTCTTCGCACTACAGATATATTTCTGTGTCCATTGGATATAACCAGTCAACGGTGTGATGACCCTTCACAAATTGTTCGTAAGTACAACTAGACCAAAATGACCATTTTACCCCTATAGTTACGTCTAACTCATTAAATACACTAATCCCTCTAATTAACAATAAATCATATCCAAATATGACCAAATCTCTCTCGAATTAAGAGAGGATGTAGTGTCACATTGTTCAAGCCCTAGAATCAGCCCTTAAAGGAGTAATTTATCTACTTACCCCAACATTGTGGAATGAGTGAATTTCATCTTGTATAGTTGTGTTCTCGGCTCCCCAGTTAGACAAATCCCCAAAATGGTAGGATTATTAATTCAGCGATCTGGCCACTCTCACCCATACAAATCAAAGAACCGCCCTCATAGGCAGCAATTCACAACTCACTCATGATTCAAGTCATATCACCTATGGTCATCTTGGTGAAATGTAAGTCTCTATTATGAACGACATTATATAATGAAACTAGTTATCTCATGGTACAATCTTATACAAACTCCTTTGTATAGAACACCCTCGTTCACATGTCTCCACATTAATGATTAGAATCAAATAATTTGTAGCACTTTACAACAATTGCAACATCTACAAAACAGGTTGTACTCATAGTGTCACCAGGATAAGGTATCTAGCCTTATCCATCTACTACAAACTAGTTATATTATCACTTAAACATGATCCACCTATATGTTTTTACATATATATTTAAGCTACAGATGATAACCATGAATGTTAGTTTATTGGTTTGTGGGTTTAATGCTACTAAATATCAAATAAAACATCTCATATTTTATTAAATAAATAAAATATTTGTGCAATACAATTACAAACTACAGGACTCTATGAGAGTTAAAGCATCAACCCCAACAATTTTGTCCTTCTGGGCAGCAGCTAGTAGGTTAGCTTTCCCCTTTCCACCTTTCTTCTTCTTCCACTTTTTGGTGCTAGAAGAAGAAGGTACAGACTTAGTTCTAAAGAACGATCCTCTGTAGAACTTCTTAGAGGACAAGGCAACATTTGCCTCTCCTTTTTGTTCCTTGGATTTCATCAAGGATTCGAAAGTATGTAGCTTGTTGAGCAAGGTGGTCAAGTTATAGTCAATCATGTTCATAACAACATTGCTACAAAACTGCAGTAAACTTTCAAGTTGAGATTTCAGGATGAAGCGAATTTGACTGGCCTCATCAATGACAGACTCATTCATCTCCGCCATGTTAAAGTGGACCATCATGTTGAGAACGTGTTCTCTAACAGATACCAATTCTTACATACGAGCATTGAAGATGTTTTTCAGAACGCCATGCCTGATTTGTGTGGACGGTTATCCTAACATTCCCCGCAGGGACTCCATGATCTTACAGGCAATGATCATGGGCTCATGCTTCTTGGCCAAGACTTTAGAATGGTTTGCTAAGATATATGCTTGGATCTTCTCATTTTCCCATATCTAACGATCATATGCCTCCCAAACGTTTCAAGGAGCATTTTGAGTAGAAACGAGAGGATAATCCTCCATTAGGATAAATCCCAGGTCATCAATGAATAATATTGAGTTGATTGTGTTTTTCCATGTAGCGTAATTTTCGCCAGTAAGTTTATCAGTGAGAAGTAAATATAGTGTCGTGGAAGTCATTATATAATTTGCTGAAACATACAATTTATTTTGAGTCTCATAACTCAATCTAAAGCACCAAGAGAATAGTAGGGAATTCTTTGTGGTGGTTCACGAGCAGGAATCAATGGGATTGCAACTGAAGATTTTGAATCAAAGGTGCATCAAAGGTTAGTGTTGAAACCTTGTTTTTAGTTGATGAGCATGCTTAGTTTAAAATCAAAATTAATGAATTAGAATGCTTAATGATCCTATTTTACTTCTGTTGCTTGCTTCTTCAATCCAACAACTTGTGTCAGAGCATCATTTAAGCATTCAATTCGGTTTAATTTTGGCTTAGCGGGTGTTGTTTTATAAGTTGTATGAAAATGATGAACTGATATAGTTTCTCTGAGTTTTGGCATTGTTTTGGTTTTGGCATTGTTTTGTTTTCAAGTATGTTGTAATTCTTGTAATTAGCATTTGTTTGATGAGCCTTAATGTGTGTTTAAGTGTCTATAATTTATATGGAGTCATTAGAATTGCAATTAGGTTGCAATTGAAGAAAGAAGTGAAGAAGGTCGAGCAACAGGAACCAGATTTTTAGAATCTGTTCAAAACTCGATGCTCGATGCTCCAAAACTTGATGCTTGATGCTCAAAAACTCGATGCACGACGCTTTACTCGATGACCAACTCGATGATATTTTGTGAAATACTCAATGTACAATGCCATACTCGATGGTACTCGATGCTTATACTAGATGGTATTTCGTGAAATACTCGATGAATGATACCATACTCGATGGTACTCAATGCTTATACTCGCTGGTATTTAATGAAATACTTGGTGCTTGAAGGCATACTTGATACTTGATGGGATACTCGATGCTTGATGGTACTCGATGGTTTTTTGCCCGATTCAGCACAGTTTTGAGCATTGGAGGTCCGGTTCAAGGCAATCTGAGCAATCCATAACTGTTATGAAGCCCTTTTTTTCTAGTTTTTGTAATAATTAGGTCTTTGCTTGCTTGATAATGCCAAAACAAAAACCATATTAGTTTATGTTTAGTTATTTACGCATGTGATGTATGTTATAATTAAATAAATCTTGTATGTGCATATAGTATGCCATGTAGACTTAAAATCCCACCATAAGAAGCATGTTACATGCATTGAAAGTATGTTATAAAATGTTATAATATATAGTATGCATGTATAGGGTTTCAAATGTTTTAATATAAATGTTATATTAAATATTGAATGCCTTTGATGTATTTTATGGATGTTTAGCATGTCTAAAATTTTGTAAGTTGTTATAAAATTGGGTTAGACATTTAAAATCCATAACAAAGATAAGTTGCATGCTCACGTAGGTTAATCACCTGTTTTAATAATTAAAATAAGTTAACATCTTGTAAAATATGGTTATAAATTCAACCGGTATATAATCCTGTCTAAGGCTAGGGGTATTTAAGTTGATGGTCTATGAAACACCTCTTACCTGGGGATTATGGCCAAATAATTGAGCGTTGCTAACCGGTTTTCATGATCAATACATGAGAAGTGTGAGGTTTTAAAACTGGTTTATCATCTAAACATCGTAGGTTAAATCCAAATATAAACGTTATACTTGGATAAAAACCTAGATTTAGGTTGTTTAATTAGCCGAAACAAACTTGAGTAAAATTATACCCAAATAAATGTTAGGACACTTTAATGAGAGTTTAATAGCATATATGATATGTTATTAGAACACTTCAGTGGGAATTTAGAATACTTTAGTGAGAGATCAATAACATATACGATATGTCATTTTTAGCTCTCACATCCCTAAGAGTTCACAATCTCTATCCATGTTTCGCTTCGTGTCACCTTGGAATGACCTCCATTCGAAAAGTGGGTACATGAATCGAAATTATTGTGAATAAGGGAAGTTATTCACAGCAAAATCAAAAGTGATATATTGATTTTCATTCTCACACCCTAAGAATTTCACACCGTGAGATTTATGCGACGCTTCGTGTCACCCTGGGAGTGACCTCCATTCGGAAAGTATTTGCATAAGTCAATATCAAGGTGAATGAGGGGAAGTTTTTCAAATTAAAATCAAATATACGATATATTGATTTCAATTCTCACGTTCCTAGAAAATTCACACCGTGAGATTCATATGACGCTTTGTGTCACCCTAGGTGTGATCTCCATTCGGAAAGTGTTTGTATGGGTCAATATCAAAGTGAATGGAGGAAGTAGTTTGTAGTAAGTGGGTGAAGGATATGTGTCAACGTATCCTACGGTTTCTTCTGTTTGTTTGGACCGTGAGATTCCTATGTTGCGCCTACTTGTCGTCTTTAAATTGGCCTTGCTAGTTGTTTTAACAACAACTATTCCCTCAGAGGGTTATAACATAGGATTCAAAACAACTCTTCAGAAATGGATAGGATTTCTTAGGTCGTTCTTTCCAATTCGGTAGTATCGTTAGGACCGACTTCTGAGGTTTGAAAACAGAGGGTTACACTTATGAAATTACTGAAGTATTAGTAATTTCTTACAAAAACGATAGCTAAATGACTATCAAAATATGACTTATTCTGGAGATAGTATTTAGTCAAGAATGTCTTGATATAGTATCATTGCAAAAATAATGAGAATTTGGGTACATTATTACTTTGTTAAAACCTAATTTGATTAAAAAGCAATTCACTAATAAAATTTGTTTATATTTTCAAAATGGCGAGTTATTTAGTACAATTATTGGCATCTGATAAACTTACTAGGGATAACTATGCCACGTGGTAAACAAATCTAAATACTATACTGGTGATAGATGACCTACGGTTCGTTTTAACATAGGAGTGTCCTCCCGTTCCTGGCTCAAAAGAAAACCGAATTGTTCGAGATGCATACGACAAATGGATTAGGGCTAACGAGAAAGTCTATGCCTATATTCTTGCCAGCATATCTGATGTATTGGCTAAGAAACATGAGAGCATAAGTACTGCCATGCAGATCATGGAGTCTCTGCGTGGGATGTTTGGACAACTGTCCTTCTCCTTGAGACTTGATGCTATCAAATACGTTTACAACTGTCGTATGAAAGAATGGGCCTCTGTTAGAGAACACATTCTGGACATGATGGTCCATTTCAACATAGCATAAGTAAACGATGTTGTCATTGATGAGAAGAGTTAAGTTGGTTTTATTCTTAAATCTCTTCTGAAGAGTTTCTTGCAGTTCTGCACGAACGCACTCATGAATCAAATAGAATATAACTTGACTACACTTTTCAACGGGCTACAGGCTTACCAGACCATGATGAGGGCTAAGGGATTGGAACCAGAAGTAAATGTTACTACTGCTGAGAAAAGAAGATCGTCCTCTAAGAAGCCTGATATTGCTTCTTCTTCATAAAATAAAAATATTCCAGTATAGAAGAACAAAGGGAAAGGAAAAAAAAAAAACTACTGGTAGAAAAGGCAAGGTTAATGTTGCAGATAAAAAAAAAATGTTTCCACTGCAGTGAAGAAGGGCATTAGAAGAGAAACTGCCCACAATACCTTGCGGAAAAAAGAGCAGAGAAAGAAAAACAAGGAAACTAATTCCTGAGGATTGCTTGCTATGAGATAGTACTCCAGATTGTGATTATAGAAGCATATCTCAAAGTGACCAGTGGGAGATGTTGTAGATGCTGTCAGAAGATAACCTTGTCTACCTTTTGTTATTATAATGAAAGTTATTTTATCTTGTTGTAAAGAACAAAGTGTATAAACGTTTTGTTATAAATGAAATGTTCATTAGCAAAAGTTATGTTTGTTCTATTTTAAAGCAATTTCTGTTAGAATCAACCTAGTTAAAAAGCTATTTGCAAATATTTAGATATTTAAAAATGGCTAGCAAACACAAAGGAAAATAGTTATTTAACCTAAATAATAAGTTTAGAACACTTGAAAGGTTCAAAGTGTATAAAACTTGTCAGGTAAAATAAAATACAGAATACCTCGATTGGATCAAAGTAAGGAATATAGAAAGTTTGAGATTTCTAGGGCTATTATGATATAACATAAAATCAAGTGAAAAACTTTCTACTCTTAGTTGCCTTAATTGTTTTTAAAAATGTTCCATAAAAGCAAATATACGTCAATAAATAGTTATTGATCAAAACTGATAGTGTAACAAAAGTTGTTTGAGCAGATGAGACTCATCTTACTCAAAGAGTTGAGAGTACCTCGATGTAGTGGGAGGAATGTATGACTTCCTAGCCATTATTGAGAAACAAGAGTTGCGAAAATAAGATGCATTCCCTATATAGTTTAATAAGAAGTTTGTTGTATACTAACGTGTTTTTAGTGATTCTCTCAGTTAAAGTGTTTGAGAATCTCTTAGTAAGACTAGGACTACAAGGTATATAACCTAAGGTAAGTGGGAGAAAAACCCATGGGTATATGATACCTAAAGGCAAACCATGGGTATGTGATGCCCTAGTTTATTGTATTTCTCCGTAAAACTCAAAAACTCAGTATTATACATTCATAAACATATGTTTCCATTGGGGTTTTAGTCCAAGTGGAAGTTTGTTGGGTTTTATGTCCTAAAACTCGTGGTTTATAAATAATAAACTTATTTCTGAAAATTCAATAAGTTGTTATTGAGTATGTGAATTGCTTATTTCATTTTAAAAAGAAATCCAATAAACCAAAAGATCCATGACTATTAGTTTGCTAGTTTATTGGGTGCCTTATTCTGGTAACACTATTGGATGCGGCCCACTCTGTATTTGTTACAAAGAGTTGTAAAGTGCTATAAACGAAGTGAACCTAATTCGTACATGTCATGACATGAGGAGTGGGGGCATCATGTGCAATGAGTTTGCACAAGATCAAACCACGAAATAAGCCACTCTTACTTTATAACGTTGTTTATTGTTTAAGCCTGACTATTTCACAACGACAAACTTGGTAACTTAACCTGAATTCTTAGCTAACTATGAACTCCTGTTTATTCAGGATTATCCTTAAATTTGCATAGGTGAGGGTTGGCTCAACAGTGCTAGCTCAATAAGCCTCCAATTTCAGGGGTAAGACCGAGTAGATAGTTAGGGATGTAGGGTGCGAGATGGAACTTATGGGGATGTAGGGTGCGAGATGGAATTCACTCCTACCCGCTTTCAGGGATAGTTGAGAGGTTGTTCTCTTAAGTGTTGATTTGGGTCTTGAACAAGGGGCCCCACCCTCTCATTGGCCTGAGAGGGACTCGGTTTGTTGATTAGATCACAAATCAATTGTACATTAGAGAAGCAGTGGAACATGAGAAACAAGAGGTAATCTTGGGGGTAAAACAGCCTTTTGACCCAGTCATTATTACGAACAACCTGGAAGGGTTAACTTACTAACCATGGTTATATCGAGTGGACACAAAATATCTACAGTGGGGGGAGTGCAACTACGAGCTCTAGTGGAGTGACCTAGTAGTTAACAAATGGGGGTTAATTCGGTGTAAAGAGTTTAGCCAATTAATCTCAGATCGTTGGATACCATGATTTGTAGGTCCACCAGGTCCCCCTACTAGCTCACAAACGGATTAGCCTTAAAATAGCGTGATAAGTTAATTTGA
This sequence comes from Benincasa hispida, assembly GCF_009727055.1. Classification (NCBI taxonomy): domain Eukaryota; kingdom Viridiplantae; phylum Streptophyta; class Magnoliopsida; order Cucurbitales; family Cucurbitaceae; genus Benincasa; species Benincasa hispida. The sequence goes on from NC_052354.1 coordinate 52,372,458, forward strand.
AATGTTCAAATTAGAATTAAGGGAATTAGTAATTATATGCAATATAATTACATGGTTAAAATTGGAATTAAACGGAATTGTAGAATCGATTAATATTTAAAAATGTTTTAAATATTAAATTCATGAATAGTGATTCATGGTAATGGAATTGGTGACAAATTAATTTAAATATTTGATATTTAAATTAATTAGAAAAATTAATTAAATTATTTAATTAATAGTTAATTATTAATTTTATTAGAAAATTTAATTTTGAATTAATTTTTTTTTAATTAATATAATTTCAGTTTTAAAATATAAATTAAAGACTGAAATTAAGTTTTATTTTGAAAAAGCATTTCAAATTAAAAAGAAAAAGAAGAAAATTGGAAATGGAAAAGTTGGGATTTTCTCACTTCTTCTCCAATTAACTTAGTCAATAATCCATTATACTTCAGCTTAATTAATTCAAGTTGGAGTTGTGATTTATGCAAGGCTATTAGTTGCATAATAATCATGCAATAAATACTGAAGAGTCTAAGTGGAATTCTTCATGCAATTGTTGCTAAAACTCTGAAATTCTGTATGTTCTTCAAGCTGCTGAAAACCAATACTATTTTCTCCAAATTCTCTTAAATTCAAGTTTATTTTGAGTCCCACAACTCAATGTAAGGCACCAAGAGAATAATAGGGGAAGTCCTTGTGGTGGTTCATGAGCAGAAATCAAGGAGATTGCAGCTGAAGATCTTGAATCAAAGGTGCTTCAAAGGTTATGTTGAAACTTTGTTTTTAGTTGGTGAGCATACTTAGTTTAAAGCCAAAATTAATGAATTAGAATGCTTAATGATTCTGTTTTACTTCCACTGCTTACTTTCTCAATCCAACAGAGTAAAAAGTTATGCAAATGTCATTCGTAGGGGGACACAAGAAAAGGTGCCTCGAGACTACAAACTAATAAGAGAGACCGAGGGATGTGTTGGCACACGTCTCGCTCCCATTTACTATAAATGCTCTCTCCATTCACCTTAGTATTAACCTATACAAACACCACCCATAGGAGGACACAAGAAAAGGTGCCTCGAGGTCGAGTATCTCACGGTGTGAACTTTGAGGAAGAAACGTGAAAAAAAAATTGATGTATCATATACCTCATTTTACTCCCAGTTAGTATTTTACCCAGGGTTATTTATCTTAGAAAAATATGACTACTTATTTTTACAAAGTGTTTATTATGACTACTTATTTTTACAAAGTGTTTATTTAAATTTGCCCAAAAGTAACATTTACTTTGGATCTTTGATTAATGTTTATAAAACACTTTAATAAACATTAATCAAGGATTGCATGCTTGTACCAAATCTATCTAATTTACCTTACCATGTCAATTCTCAGGTAGGGGTGTTTCGTTTTCATCAATTTAAATACCTCAGCTTAGACAGAACTAACCTTAGACAAAAGGTCCCTTATAGATACGTTTGCTACAAATTTAATCTTTTGATTAAAACCAATTTAATTCTATTGAACTAATTAAAAGATTAAACTTATTTCTAATCTCATTAGAAATGTGATCTTAGGTCTATGTGAATCATATTTTAAAATTATTTTACAAAATGATTTTAACCTACGTTTGCATACAACTCTGAATTATTGATTTTAATTTCTAATTTTACTTAATTATAACAATTATAAAATAAATTAAACAAATTAAAATCATCCATTGCATATTATGACATACTTAGTAAAATTATAATATTTATAAAATTACCTAAAGTAGTATCATGTTTCATACAATCTCAATTTTAGTAATTCATTACTTTAACCATACATAACATTTATATATACTAAAGTAATGAAATAATTAATAACATACATTCATCCATACATTCAAACTATATATTATAACGCTTATAATATAAACGATGCATGGTTATGTTATTAATGCATGCAAACATATATTATAACACTTATATTATATGATGCATGAGCATGCTATAAAATTAAATCATGCAACTATATATTATAACATTTGTAATATAGATGATACATGAATAATGCATAACCTATGATGGAATTTTACTATATGGTATACATTATGATATATATTAAAATAATAAATCATTCATCAAATGTATAATTTAAACAACAATAATCATGCAACTATATATTATAACATTTATAATATAAATGATGCATAAATAATGTATAATCTATGATGGGATTTTACTATATGATATGATGGGATTGGTGTCCTAATTCTCCCAGAATCTCGTAGTTTGTAAACTTTGTACATATTGTTATTAATAAAATAAGAGTTATTTTATTTGCATTTACTCATATCCAATAAATAAAGATCCATGGTTATTTTATGTAAACTTAAGCATGTATATGAGATATACAAGTGGATCATGCCTTAAGTAAGAACCAAAAAGGACTATAGTATATGGATTAAGGAGGGATACCTTATTCTGATGACACTACGGATACGACCCGTTTTGTACAGGTTTGCAAGTGTTGTAAACTACTATAAATGGCCTGATCCTGACCATTCATGTGGAGACATGCGAGCGAGGGTATCTTATACAAAGAGTTTGTATAAGACTGGACCACGAGATGATTCGTCTCTTTATATAACGTCGTTGATAATTAAGACTTACATCTCACTAAAACGACCATAGGTGACATGACCTTAATCTTGAGTATTTTGGAAACTTCTGTCTATGAGGGCGGTCCTTTGATTAGTATGGGTGAGAATGACCAGATTGTCGACTCAAAAAGTCTAACTTTTCGAGGATTTGTCTGATTGGGGATCTAGGAACTCAGTTACACAAGACGGAATTCACTCCTTCCCCGAAGCAGGGGTAAGTAGATAGATTGCTCCCTTAAGGGCTGATTCCAGGTCTTGAACATAGTGGTCACATCCTTTCTTTGGAAGAGAGGACCCAGTCATAGTAGGACTATGACTTATTGTTCATTAGAGGAATCAGTGGTACTTAAGGAGTTAAATGTAACTACAGGGGCAAAATGGCAAATTAATCTAACTGTACTTATGAGCGATTTGTGAAGGGTTATCGCAATGTTGATTGGTTGATATGAACACAGAAATATATCTGTAGTGAGAATAGTGCAGTTGTCGGTCTTTAGTGGAGTGTTCAACAGTTAAAAGATGGTGAACCCCATGACTAAAGAGTTTAGTCAATTATTCACGTACTGATGGAGCTTCAAGCTACTGGTTCATAAGGTCTCCTTGGTAGCTCAATGGATTCAAGTTAAGAATCAATTCTTGGGGTTAGTTTGAAGTGTTCAAATTAACAAGAGAAAATTCAATTATATATGATATAATTGGTGTGATGTATGAGATACATCAAGTGGAGGAATCAATGTAAATATGATTTATATTAAGTATTATAAAATAGAAAAAGAACTATGGTTTATATGTTTCATGAGATGAAATATTAAAACTATCGGTTATAAATATAATACGATAAGTTGGTTATCATATTTATTTATATTATATTAATTATATGATAATTAAATCTTTTTCTCTAATAACCAATTGAGTGGGAGGTTATTGGTGGTTTTATGGTAACCGTGAGATAAAAGAAAAAATGTTTTCCTAAAATTAGAAATTACTTCATTCGAAAAGAACTCACGGATAAGCTATCAAGTGAAAGAGTTTCACTAAGCGATGGTTGACAGAGACTAACCGATCGTGCAGCTTTGACTATACGATAGTCATTTAGTTGATCGTAGCTAAATGATCAAGTGGCATAGTCTATACGATAGGTTTCCGTTTGCTAAACGATCGAGCACATCTTCTATATGATAGACGGTGTATATCTTCCACTTGCTCGATCGTCTACTTGATCGTAGTCCTTCAGTCTCTTCCTCAAGCCAAGTTCATACAGGGCCCACAACTTCTAGATTCTCACACCAAGAATACCAAGATAACTATTGTGGTGGTGTTTTCACTCAGTTCGTGAATCGAATGAGACTCAATTGGTTTCGTGGAGGCCGTTCGTTGTGTTCGTATTGTTGTTCGTGTTGTTCCAGACGTTGTGTTCGAGCGTTGCTGTTTTTTTATGCATGGAGATTGATCGAGGGATTCGTGAAGAATGGTTCTCCAAAGGTATACATCCTCTATCCCTTGTATCACCTTAAAGCATGCTGTAATTTCGTTTTGTACATGACCTGTTAGTTTCCGTTCTTAGACTATATGTGTTCACTCGAATGGAATTTAGAACGATCTCTTCCGCTACCAAATTTTCTTTTGATCCAATTTCAGGGTAGCCTCATGGAAATCCTCATGCTTGATTTCCTTCATAGTATACATTATGACATATATTAAAAATAAATCATTTATCAAATGAATAATTTAATCAACAATTATGGATCGGGATTGGACTCCTAAGGCAATTAATTAAATTAATATAATACTTATATTAATTTAATAAATTAAAAAAACTAACTATTACATAATGATAGCCAAACTGGTTCAAAATAGGTGAACCGGGTCTTCAACTGTATGAATTGGATATCCCAGCACCTGAACTGCTCGAACCAAGCGAACTGGATGCGAACCAGATGAATCTCGAACCAAACAGCGTGCAAATTGGAAAAAAAATTCTGTCTTGGAGCAATGCAACACTGTGACCTAGCGTTGCAATGTTATGGAAAATTTTTCCATTCCGCCCTTCGCAGCGTTGCAACGCTACTGCAAAGTTACAAATTCTGTCGATCCTTCTCCGATTTGTACCTCGTTTTCTCTAGAAAAACACCATACGAACGACTTAAAACTTTCAAAATACAAACTCTATCACAATTTATGCCCAAAAACAAAGGGTCCTTATAGACCAATTTGTAAAATAAATCTATAAATCTAAATGTCCAATCCTTAAACATCCAAAAATTGCAAACCATTCACATTTCAATACAATTCATCAATATGAACAATACTACAGAATTTAACCCACCAAATCTATAAAAGAAATTTTGGAAAATTAAAAATTGGGACCAAAACCTTGCTCTGATATCAATTGAAGGAATGGTGAAGTTCCGCAACGGAAGCGGGATCGTTCCCAATTTTCAATATTTCACAAAAACATAAGATTATAGAGAACATTATGCATTATCATAGAAAATTACAACATGCATAAGAATAGAGAATAAGGGTAAGGTTTGAAGAACACTTACCCTTGAATAACCCTTCTTCACGACTTTCCTCTTCTCCGGTCATGAACCAAAACACACATATAGAAAAAAATCCCGAAGAGGACACTACCAAAAATGGGCCTCTTGTATTCTCTATAGGGGTTGAGAATTAGCAAGAGATGTGGGCTCTGCTATATTTAAGAGATGTGGGCTCTGCTATATTTTGGTAAGAGGAAGAGAGAATTGAGAGAGGAATTTCTCAGGGATGATCTAATGTGAAAAATACAGACAAAAACCCTTTTCCATATTCTTTGTAACTTCTTTTGGAGAAGATGATGATCTCCCGTTAAAACCACCCACCAACCACGTTAAGATCAAGAGAGAATTAAGGGAAGGGAAGTTATTTCCCTCCCTTTAATTTTAAAATTAAAATTTAATTAATAATAGCATTTTAATTTAAATAAATATTTTATATATATATATATATATATATATATATATATATATATATATATATATATATATTATAACTATATGTTATATCATATATAAACACATACCTATAGTTTTTATATTGTACCCAATACAATATAACCTTTAGTTTTTAATTCTCTCATCAATGCATGGTATTTAATATAAATCACATTTATACTAATTAAGTTATATGAATCTCATCCATATAATCGATATTTGAACTCATCATATTCAAATTTAATTCCTCTATAAATAAACTTTATACTATAGTGTATCAAATACATTATATTAATTATATCATATATAATTAATTCTCTCAATTAATTTGAACAATTCAAATTAGTCCAAAATTAATTCTCAATATTCCTTATTGAGCTAAATAGATGAGCTTATGGACATGTAGATTGAAGCTTTATGGTACTTGAATAATTAATTAAACTTCTTTAATTAAATTATTCAACATTCATTAACTGTCGGTCACTCCACTAAAGACTGACAGTTGCATTCTTCGCACTACAGATATATTTCCATGTCCAATAACCTAGGGCAAGTGGGAGAAATATCAAGTATGAGATACCAAATGGTAAAACCATGGGTATGAGATCCCTAGTTTATTGTATTTCTCTTTAAAACTCAGAAACTCGGTCTTATATATTGAATATATAAGCTACCACTAGAGTTTTAGTCCAAGTGGGAGTTTGTTGGGTTTTATTTCCTAAAACTTGTGATTTGTAAACATTAGAACTTATTCTGAGAATTCAATAAAGTTGTTGTTGAATATATTGTTTTTTTAGAAATCCAATAAACCTAAGTCCCTTGACTATTATATGTGTACTTGAACTTTATGTGGAGACATACAAGTGGATCAGGTTCGAGTAAATAGTCAAAATGATCTATAGTATATGAATAAGGTTGGGTACCTTATAATGGTAACACTATTGGATGCGACCTACTATGCAGTTGTTACAAAGAGTTGTAAAATGCTACATACGAAGTGATCCTAATTTGTGCATGTTGAGACATGAGGAGTGAGGGTGTCCTGTGCAAATGAGTTTTGTGCAAGATCGGCCACGAAACCTGTCACTTTTACTTTATAAAACTATTTACTATTTAAGACTGACTATTTCAAAGTGATGACCTAGGTAACTTAACCTTAATCCTGAGCTAACTATGAACTCTTGTTTGTTCAGGATTATCCTTTGTTTTGCAAACGGTGAGAGTAGACCAATTGCCTCTGCTCAATAAGCTTACCATTTTGGGGATAAGACCAAATGAATAGCTGGGAACATAGGGTGCAAGAGGGAATTCACTCCTATCTGATTAGGATTAGTAGAGAGATTGTTCCCTTCAAGTGTTGATTCTGGGTCTTGAACAAGAGGCCCCACCCTCTCATTGGCCTAAGAGGGATTCGATTTGTTGATTGGATCACCAATCAATTGTTTATTAGGGGATCAGTGGAACTTAAAGAACAAGAGGTAATTTTGGGAGGTAAAACAAAGATTCGACCCAGCCGTTATTACGAGCAACCTGTGAAGGGTTAATTTACTAATCATGGATATATTGAGTGGACATAATATATCTACAGTGAGGAGAGTTCAGCTATGGGCTTTAGTGGAACCCATTAGTTAATGAATGGGGGTTAGATCGGTCTAATGAGATTAGCCGATTAATCTCGGATTGTTGGAGCCCATGATCTGTAGGTCCGCAAAGTCCCCCTACTAGCTCGTAAATGGATAAGCTTTAGGGTAGCTTGAGAAATTAATTTAAAACGTTCAAATTAAACGGAACAAGAGAATAAATATTTAAATATGATTTAATATATGAAGATGATTATTGTGCAAAAATTAATTTAATATTTGATATTAAATTAATTTAAGAAAATAAATTTTTGAATTTAAATGCTTTAAAATCATTTTTTGTTTTAAAAAAATGCAAAAATGTTTTGCATGGTTGCACAAAATGGAAAATGAATTTTCTCCATTACCATCATTTTTATGCTCACACAAAAGCCATTATTATCTCTACTTTGATTCTCCAACATGAGTTTCAAGCCATGCACTCCATCTCTTTGCATGTTCATCTAATATATATAAAGAAGATTGGAGTTGTTGGAGAATGATGAATGCAGCATTTTGAGAGAAAAAATTCTGTGAAGAAGAAATTGTCTTCTTCAATTGGCTACTGTGAGCTTCTCTTACTTCTTCATATCTTCAAGTTGTTCTTGAGTCTCACAACTCTGTTTAAATCTCCAAGAGCATAGTAGGAAAGACTTTGAGGTGGTTCACGGTGATATCAAGTGAAGACAACAGCTATACAAACATTTTCTTGGAAAGTTCATCAAAGGTATGTTCTGAAAACCTACTTTTTAAGGAAATACTTTAGTTTTTGCCAAATTGGTGAATTAGAATGCTTATGGATCCTTGATACTTTCGCTGCATGTTGTTTAACTCTTACATCATCTATTATAGATTATTTAGTTAATCACTTAAACATGATCCACCTGTATGTCTCTACATACATGTTTAAGCTACAGAAGATAACTTCAGATGTTAGTTTATTGGTTTTATCGGTTAATGCAACTAAATGTCGAATAAATATCTCATATTTTATTAAATAAATAAATTGTTTGTATATTACAATTACAAACTACAGAACCCACGAGATTTAGGGCATCAACCCAAACAGATGTTCCATCAATTCTACCGATTTTCTTTTTATGAGATTCAAAGAATTCCACCACATCCAAATTCTTCTTATGGGATGGGTCAAATATGTCATTATCCTGGTATGCAAAATTTGCTTCCATATTTTTTCTCTAATTCCTTTAAGGATTCTTGATAGAGATAAACTAAGTGTTTTGTCGTACGACTGATAACTTGTAGAAATACAGGTTATTGTCTCTAAAAGGTTGGAACAATTAGTATTCTTAGTGATAAAAATGCATTCATCGTAAGGAAAAATGCATGAAATTCCTTTACACATCACTAATGCATACAAAAATAGCTTTCTTGTTAAATTTGCTTCACTAACACATCTAATTGCACGAATACAAGAAATTTCACCAAGTGACACAGACCAAGCTAACGCGAGGGAATGCATTCAAATATGCCCGACACAGAAGAGATACATTAGCTTGTGCTTTATCTGTCAAATCACCACTTACAGGTATAGGCATCTGACTGGCGACGTCTGAAAAGCTCTGAAATGGCAGGCGGCTGACCAGGGCATGGAATTTAATGTGAGTCTTGTCACAAGTTGCTGAAGGAAACGCCTACAAATAGGGAAGTTTGCTGCTAAGAGAAATAGTTAGACATATTACAAGACTTAGAGGATTCAGATAGCTAGAAGCTTTGCCGTTGCAAGAAGAAGATAGAAGGAAAAGATCCATTGTCATTGTTGATCAAGAAGAGTTGTTGGAGACTAAGCTCGAAAGAGAATTCTTTATTATCTCTTCATCAAGTTGGTTACAACAAATATTTAAATCAAGCCAAAGAGAACAAGAGATTGAACTCTATGGCTTGACTTCTTTCTCTTTTTTTACTTCACTTTCATTTAACATCCCATTCGATTAAATTGAGATTGTTGTAAACATATTTGCTATCTTTAAATTCAATCTTACATTTGATCAACCTGCTCTTATTTCTCTATTTACATTCAAATTTGTGTGTGGCTGCCATTTTTCTGACTTGTTGCATACTTGAATTCCATGCTTTAATCATCTTGATCACTTGATTGAAGTTATTACATAGTTAAATTGTTCGAGAGAGTAGGTTAACTAAAAAATGCATCGAATCAGAATACATAGTAGGTCTAGAGATAAAAATACTTGTGTTTTCACCATTCGCTCTGTCACCAACGCATGCATCCTAGAGATAAGAATACATGTAGCATTCGCATTGAGAAATGTTGAACAACACGATCTAAGGAACAGAGACGTATGCATACACATACACTTGGTTTGTAAACAAACATCCACATAATCTTCATCCCACTCTCACACCTTCACACACTTGTTCATTTAGCTTGGAATCAATGCGTACCCCTAAACACTTAGCATCATTCACCCATAAATTCCTTTTTTTCCCCCTTGAACTCCTATGTTTTCTTCCATGCGTGCATTGAGCTTAGTGTAAATAATTTTCACTCTCATTAATCTGGTAACCGTCTACAATTGAAGCAATGTAAGGACTGCGTTAGATTGTCCAAAAATCCATGTGTTTGAACCTGGACTTACCAGGAAGCCTGAGTCAGATTTATATTTGGGTTTCATTCACGAAAGCTTGTACGCATTATATAAGTGTGCCACATCCACTTCTACGCATCGCCTACTCTTCTCACATGGAGAAGCAACTCACCATTCATCTCTATTCATCTAGTATCATCTTTTACCCTTATTCATAAGCACTTTTAGATACAAATCACGAGGCAAACAACGACAGATACATGACCAATGTTCAGTCATTCCACATCGGAAGCATTTATTTTCAACACTTTTTGACATTTATCTTGTAGAGGTTTTCCTTTGTAATCATCATTTTGTGTGGTTCCTCTTAAATTTGAATGATTAAAACAATCACCACGAAAATAATAATTATTTCTTCCTCTGCCATGTTCATGACCTCAACCACGACCACAGCCTCGATTATGATTATTATTAAAATTCACAGCATTCACTTCAGGAAATCGTGTCATCCCAGTTGGTCAAGATTCATGATTTTTCATTAATAACTCATTGTTTTGTTCGGTCACGAGAAGATATGCAATTAGTTTATAATATTGTTCAAAACATTTCTTTCAATATTGTTGTTGCAAGAGCATATTTGAGACTTGAAATGTAGAAAATGTTTTCTCTAACATATCAGCATCAGTGATTTTCTCTTCGCATAACAACAATTTTGAACTGATTTTAAATAATGCAAAGTAGTAATCACTTACTGATTGGAAACCTTGTAGCCTCAAGTACATCCATTCATAACGAGCTTTAGGAAGAATAACTATTTTTTTATGATCATACCTCTTTCAAATTTTTTCACAAGATACAGAGATCTTTTATTGTAAGATACTCTATTTTCAATCCCTCATGGAGATGATGATGAAAGAAAATCATAGCTTTTATTTGTCCTGAATAGATGTCGTATTTCCTTTTTTAATAGCCTCTTTAAGATTCATAGCATTTCAGGTGGATTTCAGCATCAAGTATCCATGACAAATAATTACTGTCGTTATATCAAGGGCGAAAAATTCTAATTTTGTGAGATTTGTCATGGCAACATTATCATCAAATATTATATTTATATTAAAAATTCAATTGATATTAAATATGTAAAATAACGTTAAATTAATTTATAATAACAAAGAGGAAACCGACATACCTTTATAACCTACCTTTAGCGAGGAGAACGATAGGAGCTCGTGCTAATAACGTGTTGTGAACTTGAGAAACACAACAGAACACATATACCAATAAAATATAATATTAAAATAAATATAATAAAATAATAAAATAAATAATATTTAAATAAATTAACAAAATATAAAATAAGAAATTTCTCAAAATTCTCCACTTTCTCCAATTTTCATGGACTTTGCCCAATGTGTGTCTTTCAAAACCCACTAAATACCATTATACGCAATTTGGCGAGTAAAAGATGGATTACATAGACACTAACAATATGTAATTTTGAGACACGTGGACAATATTTTGGAAAATGAAGACATGACACATGATCAATTGACACTAAGCATGTCCATCTAATAATAATTATAATAACTTTAACTTTTTTCTTCTCTTCCTCAATTTTCAATGAGAAATTTTTCTATTAAAATCTTGAATTAAAAATATGAAAAAATTAAAGTTAGTGTTCTCATTTAGACTGATATGGTAAAAATTGATTTTTTTTTTCTTTTTTAGAGTATGGAATATATGTGTTCAAACTTATATCGTCATGGTAAACATTGATTTTTATAAGTTTGGGGTATACGACCATATTTTAAGTCGATATGGCATGTGTTTCTTTCAATTCTTTATCATATGAGATTATATAGTATTTGAAGAGAAATTATTATGGGATTAAACAATTTGACTATGGACATTTTTTTTTTTACCCAAGATATAATATATAGTTGAAGGGTTAATGCTTTAGAATTTTTCATGTGGAATTCTATATGCCTAGCATTGTGGTTCTGTGTCAATTTTTTTCTGTAAGGTAAGGACTCCATGTACCTACTAGTAAATAAAAGAGAAAAACACTAACTAACTCGCAGATATCTTGTATTTGTATTTATGATATGCGTTTTAGTTTTTGTTATTTATATATTTTTTTTATAAAAAATCAATTTCGTTTTTTTCCCATGTTGTCTTTTTTTTTTTTTTTTCCTTTGCCCATAGAGGTATTATTCTTTTCTTTTTCTTTTTTTTAGAAGAATTAATATTTATTTTGTTTTATTTTGATTTTGTAATCTAGAAACCTAGATTTGAAATTGGAAAAGATAAATATATATTTTTTCGAATTTGTTTAGATTATTTAATCTACAAAACGTAAATTTAATTTGTCTTTTTTTTTATTTTATTATAAATATGTTAAATTAGGTGTAATGTCGACACCTATTATTAATGTCCATTGTTCATGTGTCACTTATTCATTACATGTGTTGTTCATGTGTCTCAAGATTACACACTACTAGTATCCATGTAATTCACCTCCTATTTGCCAAATATAAATAGTGGCATCGGTGGGTTTTGGAAGACACACGTATACCAATACAATCTAAAAATATTAGAGAAAGTAGAGAAATTTATCTTTTGTTGTTTTATTTATTTTATGATATTTAATTATTATAGTATATTTATTTTAATATTATATTCTATTGGTATCCGTGTTCTCGTTGTGTTCCTCAAATTCACAACATAGTTGATTTTTTTATTAGATTTTTGTTCATAAATCTTTTTTAAAATTCAAGAGAGAGGAGCATAATTGTCAATTAAAAAAATATATTCATTTATTATTTAATGACTTTAGACATTTTTTAAATGAAAATTAGGTTTAGATATTTTTCGAAATCACATTCTAAAATCTTGGGTGGTTTGTTTTGTGGTAATCTTAGATTATTGCCATATGGGCATCTAGATTCTATTGTGATCATTTGATTCCATTATGACATCTCTATTCCCATTCAAACAATAGATTTTTCAAGATTAACTACTATTAGACATCGTAAAATTACAATCTCTACCCTTATCCCTAATTAGTATATATAATTAGTCACCACATTATTTTATTTTTCTCCTCATTTTTTAATTAGAATTCTTCGACACATAGGCTCTCACATAGAACTCTAATGAATTTTGTACAAGGTATTTTCACATTCATTTCTTATTTTTTCTCCATTTTGCATTTCCTTTCTTAATTTTTCCTATCCTTTCACATTTTTGTTATTGGTGTTGTCTACTTAATTTTGATCCTTTTGTTTTTTTCATGTGAGATTTATGTTGAGACAGCACTTTGAAATTGGAGGTTTCAATGTCTCTCATTTAGCATAGAGCACACTTTAGATTGGGTTTATGTATTTTCTTTTTATTGCATTCTTTGTTGAGACTAGATCATAACTAGGGTTAATTTTTGTATATTTGCGTCTTTTTTTTGGGAAAAAAAAATCTTGATTGTGTTTTTTTGTTGAATCCATAGCACAACATAGTCCTTTGTATTTTTTTTTTTTTTTTTTTTGAAAAAACCTTTTGTTCTCCTTGTTAAGACTTGAATCTAGACCTTATTATTAAGGTATGACTTTCACTATATCAAATTTTAATTTTAGAAGTGTCTATCCATTCTCTTAAACTTTTGATTTTTTTCTTTGAACCTTAAAAAAAAATTCTAATAAATTCTTAAGCTCTTAATTAAAATTAAGTATCATTAGATTCTCAATTTAAGTCAAGACCTAGTTCTACCGTAAAAGACTAAAATGACTAAAATTGTCATAAATTATAAAGTATATAAACTAATCGTTACATAATCAACATTCAATGACTAAAATGTAAAAATTTTCAAACCAAAAGTATATTTTTAATCTAGAGTCAAAATAAATAAGCTAAGTTGTGAAAGTATGAAGATTACCAAAAAGCAGAAGAGTATTTGAAATGATTACTTTTAAACCATAAGTTGAGTGCTTTTTAGAAACTAAGAAGAGTAGAGATGGTTCTTCCCAGGGTAATTTAATTTGGGTAGTAAATGCAGAACCTTTTGGAACTGAAACTGGAATGATACACTTCAAAGTACTTGAACAAAAATCAGAATCACTCCCTACTTGAACTTAAACTGACAAAATTCATTAGATGAATTTCTTGTCTTGTTTCATATCTGCATAATACACATTAATCCATTGATGAATAATCTCCACTTCTTGCCTCCTCTGCTCGACAAGCCAGTCAGGGTCATCTTTTGTTGCTGATCGAAAATCGACATGGTGGGCTCCTAATACCAGGACACTTTGGTTAAGTCTTTACACAGACGACAAGAGAAATGTCTAATTTATCGATTCTACATACCTTTCTCTGTGACGATGGCAACGATACTGGTTGAAATATTTCTCAGCACCCTGAGAGAAGTTGAATTTATTACCATCACTCAGATCAATGATCAGAAAAAGGAAGAATTCGGCAAATCAGGCATTCTTGAACAAACTTAGAAATGAAAACATTTACGTCAACAATTGATAACGCGTTCATCTGACAAACCATGCCTATTTGATGCTTCATTGAAGATCAAAAAGCATATTTTTCTTGAAAGATTTTGAGAAATAATTCAAATCCACTATTTTCAAGCATAACCACATATTAGCTTCAGATCAGTTTTAGTTAAGTTTCCTGCATATCTCATTCGTTGTTCTCGTAAAACAGCAAGAATGGTTTGAAAAGAAATAAATTTTTGTATAACTGACCCTCCTCTGCTCCATGGATCTTGCATTCCATTAGAAAATATGATATTGCTGCCAAATCTTTTCAACACTTCCTCAATTCTCTGCAACACAACAGAAACTAGCCCTTAATCATCAACCACAAGGAATTACGTCATAAAATTGCCTCTTGATCTCAACTGTTTTTTTTTCTAGTAGTTTTGTTTTCTTTGCATGTTTGGAAATGCAGTAAAGAGACCGAGATAAAATCAAGAAGACAAATCTCACTTCGCCACCGAATTCAGTGGTGATCCAATGTGGACGAGGTGAAACTCCATATTTCTTCCTGCAATCTGTTGCAAATTCTTCATAATCAAACTCGCTCGGAGGGAACATGCTCTCGTTGGAACAAGTCATTGGCATCACCATCTCTGTACAAGCCTTCATTCAAGTTAAAGCAGAAGGTGAATTTTGGTTTCACAATCAGAAGAGTTCTAATCAATCAAATCATAATGAAACTTCTGAAGTAAGACATAAATAGGATTGGCAGTGGCTTCAAGGAAACCAACAGACCTGCCAGTTCCAACCACTAAGACCGTGAAGATCGGGTCCGTTTTCCAGGTTAAAGCATTTCTCTCCATGTGAGTAATTGTAATACAAGCTCGCAGCAGCAAAAACCTTGTCAAGCTTGCTAGTTTCTGGTGCAAATGCGTCAATAATCTTACACATCTTCATCAATCATAACCAATGGTAAAAAAAAAAGTGTTTTAGATATCTTTGAATGATCTTATACGAAGATTTAGAATGTGAGATAAATCACAATTTATAAGTTATATAAATCTCGATCTCACCTCTTGTATAGGATAGGCAGGCAATGGCCTCATAAAATTCGCTTCAGTCGGGTAATTTACCATTGTAGTGTAGACAAATGCTGACCATAACCAGTCTCGAACTGAGGATACTGAATGAAGGTTCCTGTATTTCCCCCGGCAGAACAGAGGAAACATACCGTTAGTTCTTATTAACAGCTTATTCAAATTGGGAATTGTGAAGAGGGAGGTTGCAGCTAACAAAACTGAAAATACAAAGTCCTTTTTACTTGCAAGTTCTGAATGTTTTACTTAGTTCAGCCAACCCCTCTTCAGTAAATGCTTGCTGAAGCTCTGCCCAACTCCCTTTTATCACTTCATAGCAATTCAAGCTAGCATCCTGCCAGCATAAAACTAATGAGAAAGAATAAGTAGTATAGATGAGCAATGAAATAAAAGAAACTGAGCATGTTTTGACGGATCGGCCACAAAGACAAGAGAAAGTAAGAGAGACCTTGAAATCCTGAGAAACGGCATCATAGAAGCTTGACCTCGGTACGATGTTATCAAAGTGTAAAATGGGTGCTGAAGATGCCAAAGCTCCAATAGTAATATGTGGGTATTTCATTCTAAACCAGGCTGCTAGCACTGAGAGGTAAACCCGGAAATAGATAAGATTCTGATGTCAAGAATTAAAAATGATATGATATTGTGGAAATCTTCCATTGTCTTTTCAACATCACCAAAACAATTGGTAAAATGTGTCACAAGTTTCTTATGAATAACAGTTCCTAAACTCATGTAATCTACCTGCAAAGGTTCCTCATTATCATTAGACCATAGATGTTTAACTATCAAAGTCACTTAAAGCAAATTTTGACATGTTGACACCTAAGGAGTCAGGGACGGATCTTCATTGTTGACTATTCGGCAAAAAGTAAATGTATAATCTAAAAACTCAAGATTTGGAGATACCAATTTGTTACAACTAAGACATAGTTGTATAAGCAATCACTTAACAAGTACCATGATGTATTACACATGCTTTGTCTTGGTAAGTTATAGATGCTCATACAGTTAAACAGTCAAAGTAAAAAAGCTGAATGTTGCATCAGGTTTTGGCTTACAACCAAGTAAACTCACTCATCCCATCAAAAAATTAGCAAAGCAAACTAAGAGATCAAAATGGTGAACTTTTTTTTACTTACTTCCTCCATAAGACCCCCCAAACACAACAACAGGGGAAGCTTCAGAAGAGAGGTTTTGCTTCAAACTTCTTATCAAAACTGCATAGTCAGCCAAAGCTTGTTGTGAAGTCAAGTAACCCAATGTTTCTGCCGAGTTATACGAGTCCATTCCAAACGGCTTCGATTCTCCATAAAATCTATGCTGATCAATAAAACAGGAACAAAATCATCTAAATCTTTCTCTGGAATGCCCAAAAAAAGCTTTATGCTTCCACTAAACAACAGGAACTAAAATTAACACCATTCAAATCCACCACTTCCACTAAATAACTCGCACTTCTTGTTAACTATCCTGGAAACCTGTCCTAGAATTTCACAAATTATCAAACACCCAGAAACAAAAACAACACAAATTAGCTCTTGATTATGCCTGGGGATTAACCCATGTTGTGTGTGTGCTTTCAGTCTCAATAATCACACAAACATGGACCTTTCGAGAAGGTAAAATCAGCTAAATCATTTAGTAATGCCATGAAAATTATGAACAAGAACAATACATTAGACACAAACATGGACCTTTCTAGAAGATAAAACCAGCTATTATCAGTTAATAATGCCATGAAAATTGACAAGAACAAAATATTAGACACAAACATGGACCTTTTCTTCTCTTTTTTTTTTTTTGTCGGATTAGCTCATGCACACCACGACCAACTTACGAGACAACCACCCTACAGAATTAAACATGGACCTTCAAGGAGATAAAACTAGTCAGATCCGTTAATAATGGCATGAAAATTGCATACAAAAAACAAAACAATGAACACCTCCATCCCTACCCCCCCCGAAAAGAAAAGGCAACAGAAAAACAAAAGGCTCTTATTTTTTAGAACAGTACTTCAATAAAAACCAGAAGGGCATGGAATTTTGGAGCAATATCCGGCAAGAAACCAGTATTGGCAGCAAACCATTCAATGTCACCCTCATTGCCAGTGTAAACGAAGATTGGAGCTCCATTTCTCCAGTATTGCTCATTAATCAAATACTTCTGGTAAAATCTTTTGGAACTCTTTGGTGTGAAGGTGAAATGATCTAGCAGCTGAGGATAGAAACGAGTCTCAAAAGGAATCTTTGGCTTCAAACTTGTAACTTGCTTTAAGGAATCAACTGGGTAATGTACTCTTGGGAAAAGTGTTGTGGGTATTGCAAATGCCATACACAAAGGGAACAGAAAAATCAAGAGAAGAAAAACCCCTTTTAAACCCATTTTCCCCCTTTCTTCACAGTGCTCTCAAACTCCAAAAATGCTGAAAGAAACGAACAAGAAGATTAAAGGGTTTAGTGAGATTTTTTGGTTTTATCCTTCAGCACCAAGAGTTCAATAATGCTCAAAGCTAAATGCTTGCCAACAAATGGGATAGAAGAAAATCAAACGAAATCGCTTTCTTTCATCAATAAGACTATAAATTGTGTCATTTTATGTCACTGTCATGGTAAAATGTGCAACATTGTTCTTGCAATAGAGTGTGAAGTGACAGAAGTGGATAGCTCATCTGTCAGATTTTGTATTATTGCTTCAAAATAATCCAAACTTTTACCTTATTTGTGAAAGCAGTTTAAAGAGGGATTACTACAATGATTGAAAAATTTAAAACAATAGTTCATAGTTCGTACTATCTTCCGGCTTCCCATTTATCATTCGTCATATCAAGTTCGTAATCATTCTAAAATAAGCTTTTAATCCTTTGAGATTAATTTGATATATAATTTTATATTTTTAAATACAGTTTTTATATTATCAAAATTATTTTGAATAAATAAAACATGTCTCGTAGTGATTTTAAAAATGGTAAAAATTGTTTTAAGCATTTTAGAATCATTCCTAAACATGCTCAAACATGTTCTTAATCTCAATTCTCTAATTTATTTCGTGAAGATTGAACGGAGACTCCATGGAAAATTTGTGGGAATCAAATTCTTGATCAAGAACCATTCTTTGTTTATTTTATTTATTTTAATTTTATTAGTAAATTATATGACAAATATCAATTTGTATTCCTAAAGTTGTAGTTGTATCAATTAAAACCATGAATTAGGGTCCGTTTAGATTAATTGGAGAAAAAATATTTTTTAAAGAACTCATTTTTTTTTAAACACTTTGATAAAATTTAATTAAAATACACTTGGAAAATTATTTTGAATGACTACCAAACACTCCAATTTCTTCTATGATGACTTATTTTTTAAAAATTAAATATTTGAAAATGTATTCCAGACATACCCTTAATAATTATCAATTTTGAACTTTCGTGAGTATATCGATTTACACCATTTCTCTATATTCCATTCAACCAATTCGTGTACAATTTATTATTTGAGTAGATTAACTCTTAAATATTCATAAGTCAATTTATTTATACCATTTATTGTGATTACCTTTGAAAATTATTATACATTAATTCTCAAATCTGTGCAAACTTCTTCAAATGTCCATTTTTTTTACAAAATTGACGATTACAATAAATGCATGGACAATTCTATAAGGAAATAAATAAAAGTCTAAGTCAATTAATTTATGAAAGTTTAAAAGTTTAAGAGTTTAACCAATAAGTATCACAAAAGATTTTTTCAAATGAAACGTAATAGATGGTGTAAATTGACACACTTACAAAAGTTCAAGGTTAAAAATAAAATTGATGCAATCATTAGTTCATTGTTTAAATCATTACGGTTATTAGTTCATTATTTAACTTGATACAAGTTTAAGGTATATATGTATATAATTGGAATTTTATATTTAGATGACTAATTCCCGATAAGTAATCCAATTTTAAAAAAATACAAAACGTATTTTTTTTGTAAAAAATGAAGAGCAGAACGGAGCACAACGAAAACACATATATGGAAAAAAAAATATAATATTAAAATAAATAAAACATGATATATAAATAAACAAAATAAAATAAAATAACAAAAATACGAAATAAGAAATTTCTCCAAATTCTTCACTTTCTCCAACTTTTTTTGAATCTTCACTAATGTACGTATATTACAAAACCTACCAAATATCACTATTTATAGGTCATTTGGTAAGTAAGAAAATGGATTACATGGACACTAATAGTGTATAATCTTAAGATACATGGACAACAAGTGGAGTAATGAGCAAATGCCACTTGGTTCTTTGACACTAAGAATGAGTATCTACTTTATACATATATTATAATATTTATAATACTTCCCATTAGATACTCATTATATATATATAATGCCTCATTAAAACCTTATTAGGAAAAACTCAATGAGAAGAAAATCACAGTGAAGGAAAATGATTACATATTTCATATAATTTATACTTCTAAAAAAGTACAATATGTTTGCTCCTTTTCACGAAAACATCACTTGAGATATTTGAGTTGCTGCATCCCAGTGTTTTGCACCAATTTTTCAAATGTTGCAGTTGGTAATGATTTTGTAACCAAGTCTGCTAGGTTATCCGTCGAACAAATTTGTTATACATTAATATCACTATTTTCTTCAAGATCATGAGTGTAGAAAAGTTTCAGTGAATTATGTTTTGTTCTAACTCCTTTAAATATATCTTCCTTTGATTTAAGTTGTGCATGTTGTGCTGTCTTTGTATAATATTATTGGAAGATTTTTTATTAGAGGATAAGCCACATATTCCACAAATGTGTTGAGTCATCAATCTTAGCCATACACATTCTCTACTAGCCTCACGAATTGCAAAAATTTCAGCATGATTTGAGGAAGAGCGATTATGGTTTGTTTCGCTAATTGTCATGATATAATAGTTCCTTCACATATGAACAGATAACTTGTCTGAGATCTAGTTTTGTGTTGATCAAATAAAGATCTAGAATTTGCATAACCAACTAGATCAAAATTTGATTTATTTGAATAAAACAAACCCGCATCGCATTCCGGAGATAACGAATATATGCTTAATTTCATTCCAATGTCTTTTTGTTGAAAAAGAAATGTATCTAGCTAAAAATTACTGAAAATACAATATATGGTATTGTATTATTAGCAAGATACATAAATGCACTAGTTGTACTAAGAGATGATACTTCAGGTCCAAGAAATGCTTCATTATCATATCGACGTCGAATATGTCTTTCTTACATCCAATGAACGAACTTCCATTGGAATGTTCATTTGATGTGCTTTGTTTGTATAAAATATTTTCAAAACTTTTCCTGTATAAGTTTACTGATGAATAAATACTCATCTATTAAATATTTAATCTGCAAACCAAGACAACATTTTGTTTTTTTGAAATCTTTCATCTCAAACTCTTTTTGAAAATATTCTATTGTCGTTTAAAGTTCTTCAGGAGTTCTAATCATATTTAAGTCATCAACATATACAGTTATAATAGTAAATCTTGAATGTGGTTTCTTTATAAAAACATACAGATATATTAGATTATTTTGATATTATTCTTTCAACAAATATCCACTCGGGCGATTATACTACATTTGTCCTTATTGTTTCAATCCATATAGTGATCTTTGTAACTTTATTGAATGCAATTCCCATGAATTTGATTTATATGTTTTAGGTACCTTAATCCTTATGGGATTTTCATAAAATATCATTATCAAGAGATTCATATAAATATGTTGTGACTACATCCATAAGATACATATCAGACTTCATATACAGTTAGGCCAATTAAATACTATAGTGTAATTGCATCCACCACTGAAGAATGTCTCTTTATAATCAATGTTAGGTCTTTGTGAAAAATCCCATGCAATTAATCTTCCTTTATATTTTGTGACCTCATTATTTTCATTTATTTTTCTCACAAATACTCATTTGTACCTCACAAGTTTGACATCTTCTAGTGTTTGTACTACTAGTTCAAAAACATAACATTTTGAAAGTGAGTTTAATTCTGCCTCGGTTGTTTATTTCCACTTAAGTCAATTTTTTTTATGCCAACATTCTTCAACATGTTTTGGTTTAGAATCCTCATTTTCAGATAAAATATCAAAAGTAACATTATATGCAAAAATGTTGTCAATAACTACATTAGTTTGATTCCATATTTTTCCTGTCATGACATAGTTCATAGAATTCTCATTATTATCTTTAGGTATTTCACATTCTTCACTAGTCATGTCAAGGATTTTTTCATAGAAATTTGCATCATCAACCAAGTCTTTTTTACTTTTAATTATTTTTCTTTTTCGAGAATTTTTATCTTTGGAACCTATTGGTCTATCACACGTGTCCCATCTCATTAATGACAACTTGTTGTATTGGGATATCAATTTTCAATGGAACAATTGCAGCTAACATATGTGATCCAGTTACTTTCTTTGCATCTATAAATGCATCTAGTAATTGATTTGCTATATTTTGCAAATGAATTATCTTCTTAACTTCAATGTCACATTGATCTATATGAGATCTAAATGAGACAATAATGATACATTCTATGTAATTTCTTTTTCCAACTTCTTAATTCCTCTCCTTAATGTTGGAAATTTTATCTTATTTAAAATGACAATTAGCAAATCGTGCAGTAAATACATCATTTGTTAGAGGTTTAAGATATTTGATAATTGATGGGGAATCAAATCCAACATAAATTCTTAACATCCTTTAAAGACTTTCTTAGTACGTTGTGGTGAAGCAATTGAAACATATATTGCACATCCAAAAATTTTTATAACCAAGAAATTGTGTTCTTAACTTAATTATTTGAGCAAGTAATCTTGCAAATGCAAGATTTCGACTTGATAATAAGCAGAGTGTGACAATCTACTTGATGCGTTTATTAATACCATAAAATATCCAAATAGTCTACTTGGTGGGTTAATAGGTCCACATATATCACAATGAATTCGTTTTAAAAATGTAAATGATTCAACTCCCACAATTCTCACTTTAGCTAGTGAAGGTCTAATTATTAATTGGCCTTGAGAGCAAGTTTCGGATGATAATTTATTAGATTGAATAATCTTCTAGCTCTTCAATGGTTGTCCATTTGAATTATCAATAATTCTTCTTGTCATTATAAACTCTAGACAACTCAATTGGTCATGCCAAATTGTAAATACACCTAGATTCATGAACTTCAGGTTATGTTTCAATTACTCATATATGAATATAATATAATCCAGAAGATAAGGCAAACAACTTTTTCAGTATACGTTTTCATATGAGGTAGTAGATATGATATACAGATATTCTATCTCATTTTTTTCAATCAGTCTCAGTATGATGACCATTACAACATATATCTTTAAAACTCAGTAGATTTCTCTTTGATTGACTAGAGAAAATGGATTATTATTTGTAAATTTTATTCTTTTGAGTCAAATAATATTTGTTTTTCAAAATCTTTCAATTATGTTTGCAGAGCCCGATATTGATTGACTTTTGCTTCCAACATTGTCAATTTGAAAAAGTTTTTTGTACTTGTAAGTATTTTGTGTGGAGTTGCATTATCTGCCAAACATATTTATTCACAAGATTCACTTTAGGAAATGGTGTTGATCCAGTTGATCGAGATTTATGATTCTTTATCAATAACTCGTTATTTTGTTCGGCCATAAGAAGACATGAGATGAGTTCATAATATATATTTTTTTAACATTTCTCTTGATATTACTGTTGTAGGAGCATATTCGAGACATGAAAAGTAGAAAATGTAATCTCTAACATATATGCATCAGTAATTTTCTCTCCACATACACAAATTTTGAACTGATTTTAAATAATGTGGAGTTGTAATCACTTCTTGATTTAAAATCTTGGAGCCTCAAATGCATTCATTCATAACGAGTTATAGGAAGAATAACCATTTTCTAATTATCTTAACTTTCTTTCAAATTCTTCCACAAGATGCAGGGAACTTTCCATGTTAGATATTTCATTTTTAATCCCTCTTAGAGATGATGACGAAGAAAAATTCTGGCTTTTTCCTTTTCCTGACTTGATGTCACATTCCCTTCTTTAATTATTTCCCCAAGGTTCATTACATCTAGGTGTATTTTGGCATAAGCACCAACGACAAATAATTATTGCTATTAATGTCAAAGGTTACGAATTATAGTTTTGTAAAATTTATCACGATAACACTATCACAAGGCATTATATTTATATTAGAAATTTAGTATATATCAAACATACAAAATACTATTTAATTTATTAATTATAATAAAAAGGAAAAAACAACATATCTTTAGGGTCTACCTTTAACGGAAAAAAATAACAGGAGTTCGTGCTGATAACGTGTTATAAAAATAAAGAGCAAAACAACGTACAATAGAAACACGGATATAAAGAAAATATAATATTAAAATAAATAAAAACATAATTCCCTGGCAACGACACCATAAATTGATACGCACAAGTGCACACGTCCAATTGTAATATAGTAAAATGGTCAAGAGGNAAATAAATAAAAACATAATATATAAATAAATAAATAACAAAAAAATAAATAAGAAATTTCTCCAAATTCTCCACTTTCTTCAACTTTCTCTTAATCTTCACCAATGTGTATATATACAAAACTCATCAAATATCACTATTTATAGACAATTTAACAAGTAAAAGGTAGATTACATGGATACTAATAGTGTGTAATCTTGAAACATATGAACAAGCTATGGAGTAATAAGCAAATGTCACTAGTACTTTGACACTAAAAATGATATCTATTTATATATATAATATTTATAATAACCTTAAATATTTCTTATATTAAGGGATATTCCAAAAAAGTTTACCAAATTCATATTCGAAAAAATCACTATACAAAAAAACAAGTTTCTATCATAAACCATAAAAATTGTATCGATTAATTAATAAACTTAGTGCCAAACTAGCAAAATTTAACGATAAATTTGCAAATACTACCTACCTCAAAATCGAAGTTTCAAATCCCCACTACCTTTATTTGTTGTTCTAAATTTGTAATAATAACATAATAAGTTTAGTCTTTAAATTTTGTTCTGTCTATTTATTTAATTATTTATTTTAAAAAAATTTCTCCATTTAACTAATTACAAATTCATTCTTTAAATTTGTTGGAACTGTTGTCTTTTTAGGAAATATACATATCTGTTTCCTATCAATAATAATAATAATGATGATGATGATGATGAACTTGTGTCTTTCACATTATAACTTATATTGACATGGAACATATGGATTAATCTGGCAAAGAATGATTCAATGGCACGTGACTCATCAAATTTATTATATGATAAATTTAAGAAAAATAATTTAGTGCATTTTGGACTACATCGATATTATTCAATCATAATTTATCATATAGTAACTTTTTCTTTTAAATTATTTTAATTTTTTTTATGAGTGTGAGGTAAAAAATGAGTACATTTTCTAAAAAATTTTAATACTTCAAATTGAAAAAAAAAACTCTAATTAATCTAAAATCCTTTATCAAAGTTTAACCCAAAAAATTGTTATTAAAAACCGAATGATGTATTTGAAATTCCTTTTAATTTAGTTTAAAAAAAAATTGCATATTTTCAAAGAACCTAAATTGTCTGTTATTCTGAAGGTTTAAGATTCCCCGAATGACTTTTTACTTATCCAAAGTATAAACACAATTCCAATCTATACTATATCTAAAAAGGCAAAGTGGGAGAATTTTTATGTTCCCATTTTGCCCTCATATTTAGATATATATATATATCTATTATACTATTAGTTATTTATTCTTGAACATTTGCACATTTTTTATAGCATCCTTTCATTAAGCTTCCACACGCATCAAAACTCTCACACGCCTTTCTAACAAATTAAAGCAATCATTTCATTTAATATGTATTTAATTTATGTGATGGTGATTGAGAGATTTTAGGGCAATCCATCTCTTTAAAACAAAGGTAACTACCATATGTGTGTGTTACTAGTTTCATTGGACCATGAGCAACATCACCAAGAAAAACAATCTCAATAGGATAACGTAAGTACTCATTTTTGTTATATATTTTAAATACATGAGATTTTTTTATCAAATAGAGGAATCCTTCTAATGTTTACAATATTGAATGTAATTATAGAAGAGAGAATGAAGAGAGTTACGACAATAGTAAAGAGAGGAAAACGACTTTAAATAAAACAATGTAAGTATTTATTTTTGTTATATATTTTAATTGCATGATTATTATTATTTATTTTATTTTTATGCCAAATCAAGAAAGAGAATGAGGAGAGTAAGGACAAGAGGGGAAAGATAAGAGTGAGAAATAGAGGAAAAATGTGAGAAAACGTGGGAAGATGGAGGAGTTAGAAAATAGGGATACTTCTGTTTAAATTTTCCTAATTTTAATCACACAACTACTCATCTCTTTTATTTTTCAAAATTTTATTGTTAATTTAATTATTATATTCACTATCCTCTCGTATTTGTGAGTTTTTTTGTACGAATTTTTTTTCATTCTATTCA
The DNA here is from genome assembly GCF_009727055.1 of Benincasa hispida. Classification (NCBI taxonomy): domain Eukaryota; kingdom Viridiplantae; phylum Streptophyta; class Magnoliopsida; order Cucurbitales; family Cucurbitaceae; genus Benincasa; species Benincasa hispida. The sequence goes on from NC_052354.1 coordinate 52,398,407, forward strand.
CCTAAAAAAGTAAAAGTGGTTATTTGATTGTTTAAATTAATTAGAGCTTTTTTTTTAGATTAGTGAAAGCATGATCAAATAAAGTTGATTGAGCTGTGATACTAAAAATATGTAGAGAATATAAGAAAATATTTGAAAATATAGAGATGTAGAGAGAGTTATAACATAATCATCCTAATTTAAAGTTTTAAGATGTTTTGCTAAATTTTTTTTTGAAGAACTTTAGAATGATTAATTATATTATAATGATTCTTATGTAAAAAAAAAAAAAAAAAAGATTATATCATATTGATTCTCCCTATATTTTTATTTATTTTCATAATCTAATATAATTTTTTTATTTGTTTTTAATAGCATATATTTATTATTATATTTACAAGGTGGGTTAAAACTAATTTTAACTTTTCTTAAATTAATAAAATCAAATGACTTTATAATTTTATTTATTTTAAGTGTTTTGTTACTTAATTTAAGATCAAAGGTATTAAATTCTTCTTAAAAGAAATAGAGGTATTAAATAATGAAAGAATGTTTCGATGATATCACGATCGTACTTCTCCAACCGTGTGGCACCATGATTCATCCATGATCATGGTCAGCCTTAGGGGACACTCAAATCCCAATCCACTTTTTGCTCGACTCTTTGAAGTTTCGTCGGACCTTAGCCGAGGTTATTCCATCCTCGACCGAACTGAACTCATGCGAAATTGAACTTCATTTGGCCATACACGTCGCCTGTACGTGTATTTTCCCGCAATTGCGACTCTGGCCGACTTGCCTCTACTCTAGCCAAGTCCTGAGCTCGACCTTGCCCATATATGAGGCTAAGGTCATCACAATGCAATGTCGCATCACTCTTCGTCATCTTGGTTCCCAACAACATGTCCCCCACACTTCTACATCATTTTGGAACTTCACCAGGACGAGTTCTGATCCTTTTGGGCCAAAACAAGCTTATAACCCTCTACTGGGGTTTACCGGATGATTCAGACACTCATTGGGGATTTTCGGGACATAACAATGCTTATCGGGCTCTACTGGCCTACTTCAGCGCCTACCGGGCTTCTACCGGCCTAACGGTCGCTTATCGGGCTCTACGGACCATCACACTGCTTATCGAGACCACTCAAGCAAGTGTCGGGCCAACCGGAAACTATCGAGTTCCATTGATGCTTTAGGATGCGATCCCGAGTGTCGGGATATCATCAACTTTCTCTTTCCTGCTCAGACACATTATCGAGAACCATCATTGACCGACCCATGGGCAACAATCCAACCAGGATTTCCCGGACATCCATCCATTCCGGACGTAATTGAGACTTAGGCCCTTTTAGCCATTGTCGAATCAAAACGGCATACCGGGTGCTACATCAAACCTCTGGCCCATGGGAAGGGGCGCAAAGCCGGCACACCCGTGCCGTCTGACATTCTCGATGGAAGACGCCCAAGGCACTTGTCTTGTAACGCTCGCCCATGCCATGATACATGCATGTGCCATGGGGTAGCTCACTTAGGCCACAAGGCCTAGGGGTGGTGGAGAGCTGACACCATGCCCCCCCCCCCCATAGTGCATTCTGAACATTTTCCTTTTTGCCACCCATGCATATAATCAAACCTCATCACCAACGTAGAGTGCTCGTCTAAACTCCGATTGACATGAAATTCGATGTGTTTGCATATCTTATCAATATGCATCTAACTCTAGAGCCGCTCATCCAAACTCGCGACGGAACTCCACCTTTCGAGGTCACGGCCCGAGGCTCCATCCGGCCCCCACGGAGCTTGTCACTGACACCACCGATGACACAGTTGCTTGTCTTTCTGCTTAATGTTCAACATGACATTCTTGCCCACTTATGTTGGTGTATTGGATGATGCACCGTCCTCCACAGTCGCATCACGACACTTCTCTTGGCCCTCTGTCTTTACTAGATGTGTCGACACTTGTGTGTCGCCACTGTACTGTCTGCACAAGTAGGGTCACAATCTACTATCTCAAAGTTAGATTGTGACATCCTCCCCTACTTAAACTGTCATCGTCCTCGATGACAAACTTGGGGGTGCAATCCACTTTCAATCTCGTTGGATTGCGACACTCTCCCCTACTTAAACTCGGCATTATCCCGATGACAATCCGATCTTGGGTTGGTTGCATAACGGACTCTCTGAAAATTATGTGCATTAGACTAAGTACGGAAAGTGCCATTACGTATGAGCCATCCCACCCACGGGCCTCCTCGCACCCACTCTAGGACTTGGCCTTCGGGACTCGCAACATACGCATGGAAAAAGCTTCGGCTTCCTCTCGCCTCCACTAACAAGGGATATCTTTTCATCCCACACAACTCGATCGTAACCATAGCCATAACACATACTCTCTGAGCACACATCAAGATGCACCCCTCAAGGTGAGGCTCGCGAGCCTACCACGGAACATCATACATCGTGGCATCTACTCACACCTAAGCGAATTCGGAAAACAAAACACAACCCCCTCTTTCGTTAGCACTACACTTCAGCCAACTCACTGGCCACCTCATGTGGCGATGCTGCAAAGATGCTTCTTTTGCACTTGATGCAGCTTCTTCTCGTTCTCTAAACTGCCAAACTGTTGATCATCTCCAACGCGCATTGGCCAAACAACTGTGAAATCACCTCACTTAGGCATGTGGAATGACTTAAGGGATAAACTGGCTCCACACAAAGGGAGCATTTTCTCACGGGACAACAGCCCATTCTTGCAAGTTGCTTTCCAATCGCCTCGCTCTGCTAGCCATGACATCCACTCATACGGACTCTTGATGCACAATTGCACTTGACCGACGCATGTCTCCCTGACCCCCGATTCTTCTGCATGCAACCATTAGCATTATCCCTCTGGTAGTAATGGTTCTTTCGAAGGCACCCTACCCAGTACACCTTTCGTGCTTCTTCTAACCAACGGAACACCCAAACTCTTGGCAAATGAGCTTGTTTTTTTTTTTCTTCCTGACGGGATGGATTTCCCTTAATGGAAAAATTCGGCTTCAACCCACACACTGTCTCTGATACTGACTTACTTCTGCCCTGCCAAACTGGCACTTTTGACACAACTGTGAAGTCTTCAATTCAACCCTCGGGTCTTTTCTCCCTGTCTTGTCCGACTCCACTCAAAAGAGTGGCTCTGATACCAAATGTCACGGCCGTACTTCTCCAACCGTGCGCACCATGATTTACCCGTGATCATGGTCAGCCTTAGGGGACGCTCAAGTCCCAATCCACTTTTTGCTCGACTCTTTGAAGTTTCGTCGGACCTTAGGCGAGGTTATTCCATCCTCGACCGAACTGAATTCATGCGGAATTGAACTTCATTTGGCCATACACGTCACCCGTACGTGTATTTCTTAACTAGTAGGACCTAAATATAACAAATTTGTGCTAATCAAATCTACATTCATTTGTTATATCACATCAAATTATCACTCACGAATTTACTTCAACATCCCTAGTCAACATTTAAAACACAAGATGTTAAGTCACAAGTTAAAATCAAAATCAAATGTACATAAACATAATTTAAACTTTAAATTTTGGTTAAATTGCAAATTTGGTCCCGATAATTTTGAGAAGGTTAGAATGTAGTCCCTTATGATTTGATAATACCTAGTGCCTATGATATAAATCCTCATAGATACTCTCTATTGTAGGGACTATTTATGAGAATTTTATCCAACCATAGAGACAAAATTCTAATTATAAAATATGGACCAACTTGTAACATTCTTTAAGTAGGGACCAAATTTGCTATTTAACCTTAAAATTCAATACCAAATTCACAATTTAACCCTCGAAAAAAATATATTTTTAGTCAAATATCTTTCTTATGGATAATCCGAGATGCAGATACATCTCCTTCATCACCCAAATAAAAAAATAATTAAAATATTTCAAAAAAGGAATAAAAAGAATTTTGGACAATTTAGTGGAATGTATAGAGATATAGGTATTGCTCATGATGCATCTGAATATTTTTCCTTTCTTCTTAAGTAAGAGTGCAAGAAAAAATAAAAAAATAAAAAAAACAAACCAATCCAAACCGATCAACTGGTTTGGTTTGGTTTTGTAGTATAAAATTAGACATATTTGTTTGTATTTAGAGAAAATAAAAAAGTATTGGTTCAAATTGGATTTTGATTGAAAAGACCAATCAAAACCGAACCGAACCGAGTGTATATATATTCTTAAAAATAAACTCTAACATTAGGTCTCTTTTAGTGTTTTAATTATTATGATACATATATATTTATTGTTTAAAAGAAAACAAATTATTATGGAGTGTTTATGTTTTTTATTTAGCAAGTGCCAATAAAAAAAATAAAAATGTCTAATTTCAATCTATAAGAAAAGAAATGAACCCAATTTTAATTTTAAAATTACAAAAATGACCGATTCAAAACAAAGTTGGAAATACAAACTAAAATTTAGAAGGAGAAAAAAAATGTCGCAACCGAGAACCAAACCAATAATATACCGAATCAAATAAAAACCAATTTATTAATTTTTTTTTCTTTATTGGACATCGATTTAGGTCTCTTCTTTATAAAATCACTTGATTTGAATTTGTTCTTGATTGATGTCAAATCAAACAAAATCGAACCGACTATAAGGTATATAGAATTGATGCCCATGGCCCATGATGTTGGCGACTCCCACATTTACCTTGTTTAGCAAGCAAGGAAAGAAAGAAAAGAAAAGCACTTTTTGCCCACAACTGGGCTCTGCCGATTTCTAGACCACAAAAAAATCCTCTTCCCCACAGCTATAATATCTCTCCACGTCTCCCCTTTTTCCAAATCCACATCTTCTTCAACAACTCAAAAAATTCAAATCAAATCACCACCGACGCCTCAAGAAACCCCACTCTGAGATCTCTCTCAGAAGCTCATCATTCAACAATGGTGCAAAAAGAGATGGACGTCATGAAGGACGTCGACCTTAAGAGGTATATGGGCCGGTGGTACGAAATAGCTTCATTTCCATCTAGGTTTCAGCCCAAAAATGGAGCTAATACCAGAGCGACCTACACCCTGAGAGACGAACGGACGGTGAATGTCCTAAATGAGACCTGGGTTGATGGTAAGAGGGGTTTTATTGAAGGTACTGCTGTTAAAGCTAATCCTGATAGTGATGAAGCCAAGCTCAAAGTTAAATTCTATGTTCCTCCATTCATGCCTGTCATTCCTGTTGTTGGAGATTACTGGGTTTTGTATCTTGATCATGATTATCACCATGCTTTGATTGGCCAGCCTAGCAGAAACTATCTATGGGTATGACATTGATTTTCTTTTTTTAAGTACAACTACTACGGGGATGATCTACCACTTACCGCTGAGCTATGTTTACTTTGGCAATTGATTTTCTATGGGTATGACATTGTGATAGGAATGATATTAGGTTATTATTATAGCATTAAAGGTATATTAGTAAATAGTTAGGGAGTTGGTTATACTCCTTGGTTGTAAATAGAGAAGGAGGGGAATGAAAAGGGTTGGCAATATTGTGGTGAGTGATTTCGGATTTGATTGTGATCTCTAGAGGGGAGGGTCCAAGTACCTCAAATAATTTAGATTTATCTAGTATTTTGGTTACCGTGGGTCCTATCACATTGATTTTCTTTTGGGAGTTTTGGATGTTTGTGAACTATTGTAGGTTTTGTATTCAATAATATGTGGGTGGGAGATTTTAACTTTTAATCAGTTGGTCGAGTGAGAAGGGTGTTGAGTTATGAACTTATGATAATGGGAGGTTTCTGAATTGTTATTTCATGGTGTTTCTTTGGCAGATATTGTGCAGGCAGAATCATTTGGATGAGGAGATATATAATCAATTGGTGGAGAAAGCTAAGGAACAGGGTTATGATGTGAGCAAGCTTCGTAGGACAACACACACTGATCCTCCACCAGAAGGAGATGAAGGTCCCAAAGATACTAAAGGAATATGGTGGATCAAATCAATCTTTGGAAAATGATCAAGGTTTGAAGAAAAGTTAATTGAATTTTGTACCTTTGAGTTCAATGGTTTTGGTAGATTTCCCCAATTTGTTTTGTGTCCAGTGAAGATTTATGCTTGGTTTTGTCGAATGGTTGAAATGAATCCTTTGTGCTATTTGTATAGTCGTCCAAATATTGTATTTGCTGAATAATTTCTGATGAAACTGCTCTGGGGTTTTGAGCTGTCAACATTTTAATTTTAAACTGCCAGGTTCTGAAGTTTCTCAATCCTGTAAAAATGAAATTTGAGAAGAGATGCAATTTATTTACACAAAGTCTAACCTGTGACTGTGAGCCGTTCTGTGCAAAACTACAACACTTTTCAGTTCACTTCTCTTGGGGCAACCAAACAGAAAAGTGCTAGTTCAAGGTTTAGAAATAAAATAATATATCAGTTGGTCCTGAAGAGAGAGTACTTTTTTTTTGGAGCATCTAAAAATATAGTTTTTTTGAAAGGGACTCATTTTTAAATTCCTTTGTTACCCCCAAAAACCACTTCAAATCTACAAAAGTATTCCAAGTCCCTTGCCTGTGAAAAGGTCCTTCAAGAAGTCCATTCAGATTAAGAGAAGCAAAGAAGAGATGTTAGAGTTGAGATTTAAGAAGGCAAGATAATCTCCAGTTTTGGTGCTCTTTAGTTGGGCAAACTATGTGAATTTCATACATAACCTGGCAAAAGCAACCACTGAAATTATCACGTTAGTTATATCTTTCTTGTCCTAATGTCTAAAGATCCGGATGTAGAATATGTTCATCATGGCTCTCTATCCATGGCCTCAGGTTTTAAGCATATACAAAATAAAAGAAGTTCAATCAATGTCATTTTGTAGACACTTACTCTTTTTTTTAACAAGGACTCTAAAAAAGAGACACTAATGGACCATTTCATCAAAAAAATATTTTAAGCACTTCCAAAACATTTTTGGAACTTTTAAAAGCACTGGGTTATGTAGGCAAATATCAAAATTAGGGCTTGGAGTGGACCAAGTCATAGCTTCCATTCTGAAAGCTCATTACTACTTTTGTCCTTTTCCTATAAGCTAGACCATCCATAGTTATTTCACTTCAACCGAAATTCAAGATCAAGTTTAACTAGAACAATTCCAACAATGACGTTCAAAAATTAATTTACCGAGATTATTTGATTCAAAAAGCGATTCCCATTCACTTGATAGAATAATTACATGTCAAAATTATTGCATTCTAGAGGGGACCCAAACCATGAACTGTAGATTTTTTAAAAAAAATTTTACATATAGAGTGAATGATTTCAAGGTCACTTTCATGTTAGATAAGTGTAAACATTCCTTCTCTAATCATAAGAAGTATCAAATAATTAGGAAACTAATGGTTGACAAAAAATAGATCTACTTCTAGAGAACTAGGACGTACAATCTGCAGTTTTGAGAAAAAGTTCCAAGAGAGAGGAAAAGAATATATACAGCTGATAAAAGATTAAAATTACCAAGATGTTCAAAGCGATCATCTTCTGTAGCTCAGGCTACTCAAGTGCAAGGCAAGCGCATCTCTGATATCCTTTCCTCTATCATCTCCTATCTTACCATCATAAAGAGGGAACTTCTGGTCCTCACTTGAACAAATTGCTTCTTCTTCTTGATCTTGCTCTTCATCTAGTTTCTCGCTGCATTTAATGAGGAAATTGTGCAGCAGACACCCAGTCAATACAATAAAGGGGAAAAAATCTCTACATCCTTCCTTCCATGGTTTTGACAGAAGCTTCCACCGAGCTCGGAGTCTGCCAAATGCTGTGTTAACCAACGCCATTGCACGGTTATGTGTGGAATTGAATGCTCTCTCAGGAAAGCCAGAGCTATCTTCCTCGTTCAGTTTCATGTATGGTGTCAAAAGCCATGGCAAGAGGGGGAAGCAAGAATCACCAATCAAATATTGGGGAATGGGTTTATCATCATCGAGATTATAAACAGGGCCTTTGAGTAATTCATTGGATTTCTCAATTTCTTCATATAGCTTGCTCTGCCGCAAGATTGTTTCAGGTTTCATGGAGCTCGGCCAACCAGCAGAGACATCCAGAAACCTCCCTTCAGCATCAACTAATGCCTGAACCAGAAGCGATCCATTTTTGCCTAGCAGTTCACTCTCAACACCAAATCTTCTAAGACCTAAAACCCCACAACAATTCGGAAGCGAAATCCACCCAAATCCCACAACAATCCGATCAATGTCAGACCGTAGCTCAAGCAAATGCCCCAATTTCTCATTGATAGCTTTACAAACAGCATAAAACGAGCGGCAAGCATCAGCGGAATCAATTCCAAACCGCCTACCAACCGCCTTGTAGCTCGCACCATGCGCCAATCGGAAAAGCGCAGCGGCTAAAGCACAATCGGGAGGAACTGAAGAGGATGAGGAGCTCTGAATCGGAGAAAGGAGACGGAGGAGGAGGGAGAAGGATGATTTCGACATACGGAAAGAGAGATTCCATCTGGGATCGCAATCGACGTCCGATGTCGCAGAGAGGAAGCGTTGAAACCAGCATTGCCGCGGTGGAGGCGGCGGCGGCGGCGGCGGCGGAGGTAGGGTAAGTTTTGGGAGACGAGGAGAGAGAGCGTAAAGAGAGGATGAAGTTGAACCGAGGAGGGATTCAAGGGCGAGGGTTTGTGAGGGAAGAAGGTGGAGATCGTTGAGAGAGAGAAAGGAGTGAGCGGAAGAAATGGTGGTTTGGATGAGGGTTACCAGTTGGTGGTAGAGATGACTCTCCCGATCGAGTTTCTTGGCCTTGCTTCTGGTAGTGGCGACTGTGGCTGCGGCAACGGCGTTTATGGAGGAGCTTCTGGTGGTCCTCTTATCACCGCCGATTCCTCTGGTGGCCATGGCGAACAGGGGAGGCCTTAGGCGCGGGGACACAGGGAACACTATGAATGTATCGCTGTCCTTGTGAACGAAAGCAGTTTTTTTTTTAATAAAAAAAATTAAAAAAAAAAAGAATTATTATAAAATATAAAAATGCACTAGCATTTGTTAAATAATATTCCTATATTTTCTTTAGTACAACATAGAAAAGCAACAAAAAGAACTTAAAAGGAATTCAAATAAAAAGGTAGAGTAGAAGCCAAGGACCGAACAATTAAGAGAAACTCACGAATGAGTCAACGAACGATTAAACCTCATTCTATATCCAGCGTTTTGGAATAACAAAATCAGTTTCGATTCGAAAAGGAGATATGTCAACTTCAATAGTGTGAGATATTCCTTCGAACATAGCAATGGCCTAAATAAGTTCAACAGATCTTGATAAGGGAAAATGGTTCCCATTTGAATCACGAACGATAGGCCCAACTTCCACCTCATCAGTTACAACTGTCGTATCAGAGGAGTTCAGGTTAAAGGAGTCGGGAGGGGCTGACCAATGAAAATCTTCTCTGGTGTCCCGATGAGAGTGAGAAAGTGAGAGTCAACACAATAATTTAAAGACATCAAATGATTCCACATGTCTACCAATAGAATCATAGTTGGAAGAGTTGTACTTATCGAAAGAAGATTACGCCTATGTCAAATTGTAGACAAAATAGAGAAAATAATATTTCTATAATTCTAAACATTGCAATAATACCTTTCATCTTTCATACACATTTAAAAATTTTGACCAAATTCAACTAGAAAAATGACTAAATTGTGAGGCTAAAATAAGCATAATTCAACTTACATAAAACTATTATCATTGATCACTTGCTCTTTTTTATAATATTCCTTTCTTCCTTTTGTTATTGGTTAATGTAATTCTTGTTCTTTTTTATCTCGTTATTGCTACTCAATGTGTTTAAAAGACAACTTAAAAAATGTGACGCCCAAGGAAAAAAAAAAGGAAAAAGAAAAAGAAAAAAGAATAATTAAATGGTTGGTTAATTTAGGAAAAAGAAGAGGGGTTTAGGGTTATAAAGGTGATGGGGTCCTCGGGCTGCGTGTAAAGGAAAAAAAAGGGTTTTCTTTTTTTTTTTTTTTTTTTTTTCCTTCTTCCTCCTCCTCCTCCAGCGCCCCCCCCCCCTCTGCATTCGCCGTTCGAGCTTGCTCCTCCGCGCCAGTCGCGCTCTTCGCCGGTCGTTTGTTCCATTCGTCGACAGGGTGCATAGCCGAAGCCGTCGTCAAGCGCACACCAGAAGGCATATCCTTCCGCTGCTCGCTGTTTGTTTTCGTCCCGTCCGCCGCTCGACCATTGATTCCGGTCGTTAGCTTCGACCGCCTCCATTCGCCTCGACCGCGGGTCTCCAGCCCCGCAAGCGTTCCAGTCGCGCAGAGCTTCCTTTCCGCCTTTGTTCGTCCGCCGCATTGTCAGTGTTTCGTCGTTAGCCAAAGCCCAACGCGCGTTCAAAACGCTCACCTCGTTCGATTGCACACCAAGAGCAGTTCGGTTGTCGCCGGGGTAAGTGTCGGTTCCCTTTTGGCAGCCCACTGTTTTTTGAGATTCTTGGCCTAATTTGTGATTGGTTACAGAAACGTGGAAGTTCTCGAAGTTTCGAGTGGAGTAAGGTCTCGTTTTGGACAATGCGTTATCGGTTGCCCTAGGATGTTTTGTTAGGCCTGCTGAGATTTTATGTCATATGTGAAACTGTGAGAAATTTTATGTCATAGTTGGCTTATGTTGAAGCATGAATATATGTGTTAAGGCCTGTGAGTTATGAGTAGACTGGGCCATGCACATCGCATGTATGAGCCTTCGGCCCACAAAAAAGAGCAGTAAAAGAGTCAGTCATCCAAGAAAAACATCGTCACCAACATCGACATTAGGAGAATGGAAAGCATCGCCCTTTATGCTATACCTATGCCTATGCCTTGTGCATTATGGTCCAATGGATAAGACTAACAGATCACTGAGTGGGTCCAGTAGTGGGCTGCTTACTGAGTATATTTTTTTTTATACTCACCCTTTCTTTCCGGTGCATGACAAGAGAGATCCGTGACCTGGCCATTAGGACGATTACTACTTCCGCATGTAGTATTATGTTTTGAAATCTGTTAGGAGTTGGACATTTTTTTTCACTTTTATGCAAATATGTCAATTTTATTATTTGACTATTTAATTTCATTCATTTGTTTTTAATAGGGTTTAGAGGTACCCCAATAGTAAATTATTTTATTTTATTTTGCTTTAGGTTATTTATTATTATTTAATTATGTTTTCACATTCTTTGCTCGTTTAATCATTGTTAAATAAAATCTTGGCTCTTTAATTTGATGATTTAAAAGAAATTGTACAATTAAACTTATGCATGCACGAAGTAGCGTCCTAGAATGTAGTAGGAAACTAGGTCGTTACAATTTGGTATCAGAGCCTAAGTTTTAGGTTCTGTAGACTGACTTACATCGTGAGTCTAATCTGTTCCTTATGGCCACAAACGGATCTTTCGTCATCGTCAGGTATGTTTGTTTTAAAAACCTTAGGGAAATCTATATATATACATGAAATCCTACTTATGTGCTGTCGTTTGATGGTTTACCCTACTAGCATGTATTAAAGCTTTGTGTGTGGTCACCAAGTATGGCACCACGAACTAGAGGAATGGGCAATCGAGGCAGGAAAGTATTAAGGATCGGGACCCCGACCTGTAAGAACCCGAGGTGCAGAGCCAAGAGGTGTGGGACCCGCCACCTTGGGAACGTTGAACTTCGACTGTGCCCCCACCAGGACCGTCGTCCTCAGAAATTCTAGTAGAATATACGGCTATGGCTGCAACTATTGGGAACGTCGTCATGCAGGCCGTGGTGGGACAGCTAAGGGGCATGGTGGCCGAGCAGATCGCCCAGCACGTACAGTCACAGCAGGCGCCATCCTCATCAGTCCCGTTACCACCAGTTCAGAATCAGGATAGGGCCACAAGTCGGACCGTGGCAGGCCCTTCGTTGGAAGCTGGATACCTACGGGATTTCAAGAAGTATGATCCCCCAACGTTTAACGGATCCCTGAAAGACCCTAATAATGCAGAATTGTGGTTGTCCACTATTGAGGGGCTTTTCCAGTACATGAGGTGTCCAGAGGAGCAGAAGCTACAGTGTGCCGCTTTCTTCTCATCGACAATGCCAAGCGCTGGTGGCGCTCGACTGAGAGAATGATAGAAGCCGGTGGAGGTCAAGCCATGTGGGATCAGTTCAAGGAGCGATTTTATGAGAAGTACTTCTCTGCTCATGTGAGGTACAACAAGCAAGCTGGGTTCATGAACTTAAAGTAGGGAACCATGACAGTGGAAAAGTATGAAGAGGAGTTTGACAAATTGTCTTGTTTTGCCCCTGACCTGGTGTCTACCAAAGCAAAGAGGGTTGGAAGGTTTGTGCAAAGACTCCGAGACGGGGTGCGAGGCATCGTGCAAGCCCTGAAGCCTCCCACATACGTCGCAGCCTTTTGAGCGGCAGCACGCGTGGGTTGTCCTTCAAGGATAGGGTTCCTAAAGTCCTTGACGGAGGAACCAACCCCCGGCCAGAAGAGGAAGGTTGAACAGAAAGCTCTGGGACCTCCGCAGAAGGTCCAGAGTACAAGCAGGTCAGTAGGGCATGCTCAACGACAGGCTACGACTTCAAGAAGAGTTTGGAGGGAAAGGTCGGTATGCAAGTCTTATGGGAAGCATCATTGGGGACGCTGTCTGATTGGCACAGGGACATGCTTCAGATGTAAGCAGATAGGGCATACGGCAAACCAATGCCCTAGTAGTGGTTTCGGAAGTGCGGGGGTCCAGCCCCCGAGTTTGTATCAGGGTAGTTCAAATCGACAACAGCAGCAGGGTCGGGTCTATGCCACCAGTCGTCGGGAAGCTGAGCACTCGGGAACAATGGTGACAGGTACGCTCCCAATCTTGGGGCACTATGCCTTGACATTGTTTGACTCTGGCTTGTCCCACGCTTTCATTTCTTTGTTGTTCGTAAAGCATTCCATGTTAGTTTTGGAGCCTTTGAGCTATGTTTTGTCAGTGTCTACACCGTCGGGAGAAATTATGATAGCCAGTGAAAAGATAAAAGCATGTCAGTTAGAAATAGCAAATCGCACCCTTGATGTGACTTTGATAGTATTAGACATGCGTGATTTCGATGTAATTTTGGGCATGGATTGGTTGGTTGTTAACCATGCTAGTATAGATTGTTCCCGTAAGGAGGTGAATTTTAACCCCCCTAGAGAAGCCAGCTTTAAGTTCAAAGGGGTCGGGACAGTAGTTTTGCCCAAGGTGATTTCAGCAGTTAAAGCCAAGAGATTGATTAGCCAAGGTGTCTGGAGTATCTTGGCTAGCGTAGTTAACACAAGGGAAACCGGGATTGCACTAACCTCTGAACCAGTTGTGAGAGATTGTCCCGATGTATTTCCAGAAGAACTTCCAGGATTGCCTCCACCAAGGGAGATTGATTTTACGATTGAACTGGAGTCAGACATTATTCCTATATCCAAAGCTCCGTACAGAATGGCTCCGGCAAAATTGAAAGAATCAAAGGTTCAATTGCAGGAATTACTTGATAAAGGGTTCATTCGACCCAGTGTTTCTCTGTAGGGTGCAACAGTATTGTTTGTGAAGAAAAAGGATGGGTCGTTACGTTTATGCATAGACTATAGGGAGTTGAATAAGGTGACCATTAAGAATAAGTACCCGCTTCCTAGAATTGATGACCTGTTTGACCAGCTACAGGGTGCTACCGTATTTTTCAAGATTGACCTACGGTCAGGTTACCATCAGCCGAGGATCAGAGACAGTGATATTCCGAAGACTGCATTCCAATCTAGATATGGGCATTACGAGTTCATTGTAATGTCTTTTGGTCTGACCAATGCTCCAACGGTATTCATGGATTTGATGAACCGGGTGTTCAAGGACTTCCTAGACGCCTTTGTAATTGTTTTTATTGATGACATTTTGGTATACTCCAAGACAGAGGCAGAACATGAGGAACATCTTAGGAAGGTTCTAGGAACACTGAGGGAAAACAAACTGTATGCAAAGTTTTCTAAGTGCGAGTTTTGGCTACGGAAGGTGTTCTTCCTTGGGCACGTGGCGTCGAAGGACGGGGTTTCAGTGGATCCAACTATGATTGAAGCCGTTACCAATCGGCCCCGTCCTACAACGGTCAGTAAGGTGCGTAGTTTCCTAGGCTGTCTCTTATACACATCTAGATGTGTATAAGAGACAGCTTTCAACCGCCTCCATTCGCTCGACCGCGGGTCTCCAGCCCCGCAAGCGTTCCAGTCGCGCAGAGCTTCCTTTCCGCCTTTGTTCGTCCGCCGCATGTCAGTGTTTCGTCGTTAGCCAAAGCCCAACGCGCGTCAAAACGCTCACCTCGTTCGATTGCACACCAGAGCAGTTCGGTTGTCGCCGGGGTAAGTGTCGGTTCCCTTTTGGCAGCCCACTGTTTTTTGAGATTCTTGGGCCTAATTTGTGATTGGTTACAGAAACGTGGAAGTTCTCGAAGTTCTCGAGTGGAGTAAGGTCTCGTTTTGGGACAATGCGTTATCGGTTGCCCTAGGATGTTGTTAGGCCTGCTGAGATTTTATGTCATATGTGAAACTGTGATGAAATTTTATGTCATAGTTGGCTTATGTTGAAGCATGAATATAATGTGTTAAGGCCTGTGAGTTATGAGTAGACTGGGCCATGCACATCGCATGTATGAGCCTTCGGGCCCACAAAAAAGCAGTAAAAGAGTCAGTCATCCAAGAAAAACATCGTCACCAACATCGACATTAGGAGAATGGAAAGCATCGCCCTTTATGCCTATACCTATGCCTATGCCTTGTGCATTATGGTCCAATGGATAGACTAACAGATCACTGAGTGGGTCCAGTAGTGGGCTGCTTACTGAGTATATTTTTTTTTATACTCACCCTTTTCTTTCCGGTGCATGACAAGAGAGATCCGTGACCTGGCCATTAGGACGATTCACTACTTCCGCATGTAGTATTATGTTTTGAAATCTGGTTTAGGAGTTGGACATTTTTTTTCACTTTTATGCAAAATATGTCAATTTTATTATTTGACTATTTAATTTCATTCATTTGTTTTTAATAGGGTTTAGAGGTACCCCGAATAGTAAATTATTTTATTTTATTTTGCTTTAGGTTATTTATTATTATTTAATTATGTTTTCACATCTTTGCTCGTTTGATCATTGTTAAATAAAATCTTGGCTCTTTAATTTGATGATTTAAAAGAAATTGTACAATTAAACTTATGCATGCACGAAGTAGCGTCCTAGAATGTAGTAGGAAACTAGGGTCGTTACATTTGGTATCAGAGCCTAAGTTTTAGGTTCTGTAGACTGACTTACATCGTGAGTCTAATCTGTTCCTTATGGCCACAAACGGATCTTTCGTCATCGTCAGGTATGTTGTTTTAAAACCTTTAGGGAAATCTATATATATACATGAAATCCTACTTATGTGCTGTCGTTTGATGGTTTACCCTACTAGCATGTATTAAAGCTTTGTGTGTGGTCACCAAGTATGGCACCACGAACTAGAGGAATGGGCAATCGAGGCAGGAAAGTAGTTAAGGATCGGGACCCCGACCTGTAAGAACCCGAGGTG